>NC_058404.1:171003161-171195184 GCF_002201575.2 Neomonachus schauinslandi
GAGAGCATGAGAGGGAGGAGGGTCAGAGGGAGAAGCAGACTCCCTGCTCCTTAGGAGCCTGCTTCTCCCTCTGCCTCTCTCTCTCTCTCTCTCTGTCTCTCATGAATAAATAAATAAAATCTTTTAAAAAAAAAAGTTTTCATCCATGCATTTTTTAAAAAAGATTTTATTTATTTATTTGACAGAGACATAGCGAGAGAGGGAACACAAGCAGGGGGAGTGGGAGAGGGAGAAGTAGGCTTCCCACGGAGCAGAGAGCCCGATGTGGGGCTGGATCCCAGGACCCTGGGACCATGACCTGAGCTGAAGGCAGACACCTAATGACTGAGCCACCCAGGTGCCCCTCATCCATCCATTTGACAGAGCGAGAGAGTACAAGCAAGGGGAGCAGTAGAAGGAGAGGGAGAAGCAGGCTCCCTTCCAAGCCCCAGTGTGGGGCTCAATCCCAGGACTCTGGGACCAGGACCCGAGCCAAAGGCAGATGCCCAACCATCTGAGGCACCCAGGTCCTCCATGGGTTTTTATTTTTTAAATAGAAAGAATTTTGATACAATTCTTGATCACTGTAAAGATTTGGTTGGCTAGGGATGCCTGGGTGGCTCAGTCGGTTAAGCGTCTGCCTTTGGCTCAGGTCATGATCCCAGGGTCCTGGGATCGAGTCCTGCATCAGGCTCCCTGCTCAGCGGGGAGCCTGCTTCTCCCTCTCCCACTCCCCCTGCTTGTGTTCCCTTTCTCGCTGTGTCTCTGTCAAATAAATAAATAAAATCTTTAAAAAAAAAAAGGTTTGTTGGCTAGTTGAGAAGATGATTTCATCATAAATCACTTTTTAAAATCACTGTAGAAGATAATTTTCATACTCTGACCTTGAATCAGCCTTGGTTAACCCATGCTTTCTCAAGAAGAGCCCCCTATGTTTGCCTGGGGGGAAGCAGAAGAGTGTTTTGTTTTTCTGTAAAACTGTATTTATATCTTTATTTATTCATTTATTACCCATCTATTTTTGTGAGAGAGAGAGCATGCGAGCACGAGCGGGGTAGGGGAGGGGGCAGAGGGAGAAGCAGACTCCCTGCTGAGCAGGGAGCCCGATGCGGGACTCGATCCCAGGACCCTGGGATCATGACCTGAGCTGAAGGCAGACGCTTAACCGCCTGAGCCACCCAGGCGTCCCTAGCCAACCAAATTTTTACAGTGATCAAGAATGGTATCAAAATTCTTCCTATTGGGGCGCCTGGGTGGCTCAGATGGTTAAGCATCTGCCTTCGGCTCAGGTCATGATCCCAGCGTCCTGGGATCGAGCCCCACATCGGGCTCCTGGCTCAGCGAGGAGCCTGCTTCTCCCTCTGCCTCTGCCTCTCTCCCTGCTCATGCTTTCTCTCTCTCTCTCTCTGTATCTCTGTGTCTCAAATGAATAAATAAAATCTTAAAAAAAAAAAAAAATTCTTCCTATTTAAAAAATAAAAACCCAGGGGGTACCTAGGTGCCTCAGATGGTTGGGCATCTGCCTTCGGCTTGGGTCCTGGTCCCAGGGTCCTGGGATTGAGCCCCACATTGGGGCTTGGAAGGGAGCCTGCTTCTCCCTCTCCTTCTACTGCTCCCCTTGCTTGTATTCTCTCGCTCTCTCTGTCAAATGGATGGATGAGGGGCGCCTGGATGGCTCAGTTGTTAGGCGACACAGAGAGCATGCGAGCACGAGTGGGGTAGGGGAGGGGGCAGAGGGAGAAGCAGACTCCCTGCTGAGCAGGGAGCCCGATGTGGGACTCAGTCCCAGGACCCAAGATCATGACCTGAGCCGAAGGCAGATGTTTAATGGACTGAGCCACACAGGCACCCTGTAAAACTATTTTAAAAAGACCTTAAGATGTTTGAAATTTTTGATGCTAAAAGATAAAATAGTATAGGGATGCCTGGGTGGCTCAGTCGGTTAAGCGGCTGCCTTCGGCTCAGGTCATGATCCCGGGTCCTGGGATCGAGTCCCGCATCGGGCTCCTTGCTCCGCGGGGAGCCTGCTTCTCCCTCTGCCTGCCTCTCCCCCAGCTTGTGTTCTGTCTCTCTGACAAATAAAAAAAAAAAAATAGTATAATGATTCCTTGTATACTCATCATTTGGCTTCAACAATTATTTAACTCACAGCTGTTTTATTTTGTCTATACTTCTCCCTTTGCAGGATTATTTTCAACTAGATCCCAGGCATTATCTCTCTTTAACTGAAAATACCTAGTGGGATCTCTCAGAGATAAGGACTCTTCTTAGATGTGATAATTGACATTGTAGTTACGCTAAAAAAAAAAAAAAAATTAGTAATTCCTAAATGTCGTTTAATCCAGTCGGTGTTCAGAGTTTCTGGTTCTTGCATAAATGTTCTTTTACAGTGTTTGTTTGAATCAGTATTCAAACGAAGTCTGTACTTTACAATTGATTGATGTCTTCTAAATCTCTTCACCATATCCCTGCCATATCTTTATTTACTTTTTGCCATTTACTGATAAATCTGAGTTAGTTTTCCTGGATTTAGGTGCTGCATCCAAAGTTTTTTCCCTTATTGTAAGAGTTAATATATGATCATTATATGATACTTAAAACGTATAAAGCGGAAAGTAAAATCCTGTCACCCAGAGATACCCAATGTTGAATTTTTGGTATGCATTCTTTCAACTTTTTTGAGCATGTGTTTTCCTGTGCTTTTTAACCATGTGCATGTACTATGCTTATTTTTATATCCTGTTTGATATACTTTAATATTGTGTTGTGATCATTTCCCCATGTCATTATGAAAGAAAATGAAAAAGTTGGCTGCATATTACTTTACAGTATGTATCATAATTTAAACATTCCCTTTTACCCAGACATTTAGATTGTTCCAGTTTTTCACTCTTATAAAAAGTATGAGAACCATCTTTGTACATAAATCTTTGTATTTCAGATTTTTCTTTTTTTTTTTTGATAGAAGCAGAATTAATTCAGAGGGCATGAACATTTTTTAACTTCTGGATTCATATTGCCATAAAAGTTATTATAGTTTGTAATCTCAAATGCAGTCTGTAGCTTACTTAAGAATCTGTTTGCAGGGGCACCTGGGTGGCTCAGTCATTAAGCGTCTGCCTTCAGCTCAGGTCATGGTCCCAGGGTCCTGGGATCGAGCCCCGCATCGGCTCCCTGCTCGGCGGGAGGCCTGCTTCTCCCTCTCCCACTCCCCCTGCTTGTGTTCCCTCTCTTGCTGTGTCTCTCTCTGTCAAATAAATAAAGTCTTTAAAAAAAAAAAAAAGAATCTTTGCATATGCTCTGTTACTAAGATGCCTTTGCCAGCCATATTAGTCAAATGTGGTTTTTTTCCTAATTCTTTTGCTCTTTTTATTTTATTTGGCTTTTTTTTTTTTAATGCACACAGTATTATGTTTTAAATTTGTTGGTATTTTCCATTGTATGTGGTAGTTCTTCCACAATGGTCAAATAGTCAACTAAATTGTCTTCTAGAATTACTGATGGGTTTTTTCCCTTCTTAATTGCTAGGAGGTTTTCCTAGGACCATTTATTAATCCTATCATTTGATGTATAAATAAATACATTTCATGGTTGGTATGTTTAGAAAATTCTATAAGAAAGAATTTATTTCTTATTTACTGGTCATAGTATTATCTCTTACCCTTCTGCTTCCTCCACCTTCTTTTTTTCTTCTTGCCATCCCAGCTATAGTGTGCATCCAGATGTCTTTCATTCTGGATGTGCCTTGGGAAAATGCCTGTAACAAAACTAGTCTAGTCCTTGTCTTTTTCCTTTTGTTCTTTTTTTATGTGTATTTTTAAAATGAATTTAAAAGTGCATTCCCATTTACCTTTATTTTAAACTCAATTTGACAAAACATCATATCAACATAGTAGTTTGTGGTATTTACAGTTTCAGGATTTGGTTTTCTTGTTAAAGCTTCCACCAGAGAGTGAGTAGGAGAAAGGAATGGTAAACTTTTTTTTTTGAGTTTTTAATTTTAATTCCAGTGTAGTAAATATACAGCATTATGTTAGTTTCAAGTGTACAATATAGTGATTCAGCAGTGCTGTACATTACTCAGTGCTCATCATGGTAAGTGTACTCTTTAGGGAAAGGTAAACTTTTCCAAACTGAGTTTGCAAAGAATGATTACCCCAGATTTAGGGCAGAGGCTGATTTTAGAAGTACCCATTGTGTGGTCCATTATATACTTAGTCCTTTCTTGTTGATGATGGGATTTGGTTCATTTTGTAATACATTTACTTAAAAAGTTTAGAAACCCTTTTATATTATATATATGTATGTATGTGTATAGATGTATATAAACACACACGTACACACAATTTTTTTTTTGAGAGAGGGAGGTGGGGAAGGGGCAGAGGGAGAGGGAGAGAGAGAATCTTAAGCAGTCTTCTTTCCCAGCATGGAACCCAACATGGGGCTCAATCTTACAACCCTGAGATCGTGACCTGAGCCAAAGTCAAGAGTCAGACGCTTAACCAACTGAGCCACCCAGGTGTCCCACCCTTTTATTATATATTAACTCTAGCCAACAAATTCAGTGATGACAAAGGGTCAGATAGAGGGTTAAGAAAATTTAGCATATTCAGTCCAAGAGAAAATTGAGATGCAGTTATTTGTTCCTAGAGCTAATGGTTCTGGTAGGGGGAAGAACAAGAAGCTTACCTGTATGGTTGTTCCTGTAAAAAAATACTTTTTGAATAGTTTCAGAAGCTGCAAAATGGTGTACAGTGAAGTGTCCTTACTACTTCTGCCCCCTGGCCACTTAGGCCCCCTTTCCAGAGGCAACCACTTATATAATTATTTTCAAATACTAAATTCTTCAGGTTTTAGATCATTTGCAAACATCTCTCTATAGATAAAAATTTATATTTAAGTTAGTAATGTGTGGGAGTTTTGGCATCAGTCTTTAGTATTTTGGGTAGAATCATTTGTTTATGTATGAATGTATGAGTATATACAAATTTACATACCCTTATGTAAATACATAATTGATTCAAGCAGTAAAATGTAGTATAGAAACTTAAGAAAATGGGAAAATGTCATCTGATCACCTTAACAGAACCAGTACAATCATTGTAATGTAGCATAATTCTTCCCTGTGTTTAAATTCTGGGAATATAGTAATTCTACATTTTTTCCCCCTTAACGGTAAGAGTATCACATCAAGCATCCTGGATTTCTGACTCATTTCTTATGAGGGAAATGAATTTTTAGTAATATTGCTCTTGGAAGCAGGGCAAGGAACTAACCTTTATTGAAGAAGAGAGAAAACTAGCGATTGGCAACAAAGTAGGGAGGTTAAATAAGGGTACATATTTTCATAATGCAGCCTTGGGAAAAATAAAAATCAAGTTGCAGTAATTCTGGGTTCTTAGACCTGATTTGCTTTGCTTTGCTTTGCTTTGTTTTCTCTTCTCTCCTTTTCTTTTCTCCTCCTCCCTCCCCCTCCTCCCCTTCTCCCTACCCTTCACCTTCTCTGCTCCTCCTCTCCCCCACCCACACCCAGTGTGGGGCTTGAACTCATGACCCCAAGAATAAGAGTCACATGCTCTACTGACTGAGCCAGCCAGGCGCCTGCCCGCCCCCTCCCCCACCTTTTTTTAAGGACTAAATATGAGATGTATAGAGGAGGAGTTGCCATTTTGTTATGTTTTGCTGTAGGTGCCAGGAGGATTTATTTAAAAAGGAAAGGAAAAGACCTTTTCCAAGTCATGTATGCAGTTTATGTTGGGACCTCAGTGGAGCAGGGGCAGCAGAGACCAAAGACTTCAAGTCATAAAATGTAGAGGGGTTGAATGTTTGCTTGGAAGGTCAGAAATGCCTAATACATAGTATTCTACATCAAGTAAAAATTATTAGCCTTTTGGTAGAATTACAGGGAGGGCACCCCAAAAAGTTTCTGGAGAATGATGGAAAATTGTGGAATTAAAAGTACATTGCCCAATATTGCTAATTTAAGATAAATAGAATGTCAGTAATAATCTATTTCTTTTTATCATTTGTAAGGACTCTCCTAGGATCACCTGGAAATAGTGTTAGTCTGCTTTGTCTTCTCTGGTCTGTGATAGTTTTGTGTGCTTTCCTTGTTTGACAGTTTTGAGGAATTTCCTGTCTTTGACAGTTTTGAGGAGTATTGGTTAGGTATTTTGTAGAATTTCTCTCAGTTTGGGTTTGATGATTTTTCTCATGATTAGACTTAGTGTGATGTTTTGGGGGAAGAATACCACAGAGATGAACTGCCTTTCTCATCACATCTTATTAAAGGGTACATGATAGCAATGTGATTTATCACTAATGTTGTATACCTTGATCTTTTGGTTAAGGTAGTATTTGCTAGGTTTCTCCACTATAAAGTCACCTTCTCTTTCTGTATTCTACCCTTTAGAAGTAAGTCACTAAGTCCAGTCCACATTCAAGGTCAGAGGAGAGGTAAGCTTTACCTCTTAGAGGGGTTCAATCTACTTAAATTATTTGGAATTCTATATGGAAGATTTAGTCTTTTCTATCCCTCTGCTTCCCCCCCCCCCCCGTTGGAGTATTTGAAAATAAACCACAAATAACACACATGTCATTGATACGAATTTTTTTTTTGACAGAGAGACACAGCAAGAGAGGGAACACAAGCAGGGGGAGTGGGAGAGGGAGACACAGGCTTCCCGCTGAGCAGGGAGCCCGATGTGGGGCTCTATCCCAGGACTCCGGGATCACGACCTGAGCCCAAGGCAGACGCCCAAAGACTGAGCCACCCAGGCACCCCATTGATACGAACATTTTTATAGTCCTTTTTTTTTTTTTAAGTTTATTTTTTAGTAACTCAACATCTAGTGTGGGGCCCAAACTCACAGTCCCTAGATCAAGAGTTCAAGAGTTGCATGTTCTACAAAGGAGCCAGCCAGGCACCCCTATAGTTCTTTTTTTTTTTTTTTTAAGATTTTTTATTTATTTATTCATTAGAGACAGAGAGAGAGAGAGAGGCAGAGGGAGAAGCAGGCTCCCAAGGAGCAGGGAGCCCGATGCGGGACTCGATCCCAGGACCCTGAGATCATGACCTGAGCCGAAGGCAGACGCTTAACGACTGAGCCACCCAGGCGCCCCCCTATAGTTCTTGATACAGATTGTCAAATTACTTTTCAGAAGTGTTGTAGCAGTTAACTGCAGGACCAGCAGTGTATGAGTAAACTTTCAGTGTACTCTTGTACTTTTTGTGTTTTGTTTTTTAAGTGAAAGTTCACATTAATTTGCATGTATTTGATGACTTAGTTAAGGTGACCTTTTTTTTTTTTAAAGTAAACTCTATCCCCCAGTTTGGTTGGGGCTTGAACTAAAGATCAAGAGTCCATGCTCTACCAACTGAGCTAGCCCGGTGCCCAAGGGTGACTTTTTTATGTTTGTTAATTAGCTGTAGTGACTCTTTTGGGAATTATCTTTTCTCTTGAGCTCTACCTTTCCAAAATTTTTCTAGAGACTCTCTTGGCTATTTTAGCTCTTTTGTCTCTTAGAAACTTAAGAGATTTATCTACCATTTTGCTTACTAGCCCCTAATTTTTAATGATCTTCAGGGTTTTGTCTGAAGATATAGTAAGAACTATTGTAGGTTAATTTAGCATATGACTAGATTATTTAGCATATGACTAGATTATTTCCTTTAAAAATTCATGACTGAGTCTCCCAACCATTTTGTGTTAAAAGCACTTTTGAAATATTTACTGTTTTGCAGTGTGTTATAAAAATTGCTAACTCATTTGAAAATGACTTTTATGACCTTGAAAACTGTGTTAACATTTATTCTGTTTTGGAAATTCTTGTTACTCCTAGGTATTTATAAAATTATCTCTTTTAAAGGAATTTAGAATATAATAGTTTCTTAAAAGGATCTAACCAAACCAAATGTTTTCTTCTGTAAGAGGAACCAAAATGAACACTCATATACACATACTAACATAGAAATGTCTAAATCTTTAATGGCTTAGAAGACATTTTTTTCTTTCATGTGAGTCCTTAACCTCTATGGCAACAAAAAAATAGCTCCAAAATGAAAGAGCTTAAGTAAAATTATCAAAAGAAAATCTAGGGTTTATTGTTATCTTTTAGATCTGTCAGCATGTCTTTGGAAGAAATCAGTGTGTTAGTTAAAACATTAAATTAAAATACTTTCCAAATACTATTTCGTATTGTCATTGGATGTTATTTTCAATTACTGTCTTAGGATTTTAGATCTATTTTTTTTTAAGGTTTTATCTATTTGAGAGAGAGACAGCAAGTGAGAGAGAGAGAAATAGCACAGGCAGCGAGGAGGGGCAGAGGGAGAGGGAGAAGCAGATTCCCCCACTGAGCAGGGAGCCTGATGGAGGGGAGGGCTCCATCCCAGGACTCTGGGATCATGACCTGAGCTGAAGGCAGACGCTTAACCGACTGAGCCACCCAGGCACCCCTAGATCTTCTTTATCATTTGTAATTTTATTAACTCTTTAGCTAATAGTCTAAGATACATAAATATTTAAATAGAAAAAATGTAAAAATAGACTCTTATGAATCTGGCTTTGGAACTACCTAGAAGGAAGGGAAGCAAATAACCTATAAAACGTTCTTACTATGGTATAACAATGGATTAATACTAAATAAAAAGCTATAATAAATATAATAAAAAGCAGGTATAAAGAGCTGCTAAAATCAGTAAGACAAGTTTGAAAAAGAAGAAATATAAATGCCAATAAACTTGAAAAGATATGCAGCCTTACTGGAATTAGGAAATAAAAACAATGAGATATATTTTTGGGACCTGACTTTCTGGCACAGATATTTTTGAGTATATCCATATGTTATTGTACTATCAATGAAAATAATACTGTATGTAATTACTGTGTTACACAGTTAGTAACATGTACTGTGTGCTGTTGATAGAATTACAATTGGCAAAAGGCTTTTTGTGAATGACTGTAGGCCTAGATATTTAATTTTTTTTTTTTTGTGTTTAGCCCCACAAAAATATGGGCACAAAGATGGTTGTTGCAGTATTATACTAATAAAAAGTTGGAAAGTCCATGGGGGCCTGGCTGGCTCAGTCAGTAGAGCATGCAACTCTTGATCTCAGGGTCATTTGAGCACCCTGTTGGGGGTAGAGTTTACTTAAGAAACATTGGCAAGTCCCTAAGTAATCTCTACTAAAGGAATGCTAAAATTGTGTGTTCATGTTTTTGGAGTATTATGTAGCCATTAAAAAGAATGAAGTAGAGTTTTATGTTTTGAAAAGTCTGAAGGTTTTTGTTTTTGTTTTTGAGATTTTATTTATTTATGTGAAAGAGAGAGAGCACAGGGAGGGGAAGGGGCAGAGGGAGAAGCACACTCCCCGCTGAGCAGGGAGCTTAACCGCTTAACCAACTGAACCACCCAGGTGCCCTTGTCTGAAGGTTTTTTATGCTACAAAAAGGCAAGTTGCAGAATATGTATAATATGATCTGTAAGATCCACGAAAATGATACATGTATGTATGTATTTATAAGGGTGTACATACATATGAAAAGACATGCAAGTATTCATACCAGACTATCAGTGGTGGTACCTCTGGGGAAAGGGAGTAGCCTTGGGGAGGGAGGAATGGGAAAGTTGACATTTTCCATTTTACTCTGTATACTTCTGGGGATACCACTGATACCAAGTGATCTGAAAAATATGTAACACTGATAACTTTGCTGTTTTATGATTTGCTGTTAAGAATGTTTAGCCTCATTAAGAACCACTTTTAAGGGGTGCCTGAGTGGCTCAGTCAATTAAGCATCTGTCTTTGGCTCAAGTCATGATCCCGGAGTTCCAGGAACGAGCCCCGCATTGGGCTCCCCGATTAGCAAGGGAGTCTGCTTCTCCCTCTGTCCTCACCCAGCTCATGCTCTCTCTTTCTCAAATAAAAAAATAAAATCTTTTTTTTTTTTTTTTTAAAAAAAACCACTTTTAAGAAATTTTTTTCCTAAGGAATCAGTCCTATATATAGCATGTATTTCCAGGGCATAGTTCTAGAAAATAGGATAGTGAAACTACAATATCTACTTTTTCACCTTTTCTGAAGTTATAAGTAGGCAATTAAATTTGACTTCCTGAAGGTGAGATAAGGTAAATTAAACCCACCCAGCATGAGCTGGAGCGTTTAAGGTTCTAACAGCAGATCATAAACTGGTTAACAGCACTGGAAAGTTCCATCAGCTTATAGAAACAGGATGACTCAACTGACTTATTACAGCTGAAACCTACCAGGAAAGGTCTGCTAGTTGCAGCAGAAGGAGGAAATGACCTGGATCTGAGGGATATGGGGAATTGCTTTTGCTCTCCCAATATTCGGAGTGTATCCTTTGACTTCTTTTCTGTGATAGGAGTTGTTTAGGAGAGGATGGTTTGAGAGATTTAGTTGTGTGCACCAACCTTTTCTTTAAATTAACCAGCCTATAAACTGTTGGTTAATTTATGCCCACAGATTGCTGTCACAATTGTATTAATTGTATTAGGAATTGTATTAATTGTATTAATTGTAACAGGAAAATACAGATGTATAAATTAAATACTTATCAAAAATTTTAAAATATGGAAAAGAATTGTATAGGAACTCTCTAGTAGCTGTCACCCAACTTCAGTAATTATCAACGAATGGCCTATTTTATTCCATCTATTTTATCTATGCCCACATTTAATTCCTTTCTTCCTCCCCTGGATTATTTTGGATCTTGATTTTTTTCAGTGTATTGTTTGTATTTTCATGACTTAGGCATTTTATGACCAATTGCAGTAAAGCTGGTTGTCTTAAGAGTCAAGTCCATGACTTTGGTATTATTTAGCATTGTTCTCGTAGTAGGGACATATATTGAGGAGGTGAACAACAACTCTGCAACGAGGACATCAAAACCATTGTTTTAATACCCTTAGGTATTTGTAAAATGCCTTGCTGTACTCTGAAATAAATTCTAGATATTTGTAAAACACCCCAAATAAATTCTGAAATACCAGAATTCTGATTCAGTAATGATAGAGTTCTGTCTTGCCCACGATAGAGCAGCTTCTTAATGTCTCTGGACACAGATTTAAATGTGAGGTGGGATTGGTTAAATTTTTTGGTCTACTGCTTAGCTGCTGGTATGCACTGATGCTTGTTCTGAGGTCCTGGCCAAAAAAGAACTGTTCCATTCTGTTTTCAAAAAAACCAAATAATTTTAAAGTGGAAACTACTAACTGAAAACTGCATAGTACTTAAAATAGCTCAAGTTAATGTGAAGAAAATTCCACAGAAGCATAGCACTATTGGAGAATGTCCTATGTATAAATACATTTTCTCATTTTACTGGAGACTAATTAATACTGGCATATACTTTAAAATTCTAGTTGAGGGGCACCTGGGTGGCTCAGTCGGTGAAGCATCTGCGTTCGGCTCAAGTCACGATCCCAGGGTTCTGGGATCAAGCCCCGCATCGGGCTCCCTGCTCAGCAAGAAGCCTGCTTTTCCCTCTCTCCCTCTCCCCCTGCTTGTGTTCCCGCTCTCGCTATCTCTCTCTCTCTGTGTCAAATAAATAAATAAAATCTTTAAAAGTAAAAGTAAAATTATAGTTGATTTGGGATGCCTGGGTGGCTCAGTCAGTTAGGCATCTGCCTTCAGCTCAGGCCATGATCCCACGGTCCTGGGATCAAATCCCACATCGGGCTCCTTGCTCAGTGGGGAGCCTGTTTCTCCCTCTGCCTGCCACTTCCCCTGCTTGTGCTCTCTCTCTCTCTCTGACAAGTAAAATCTTTAAAAAAAATAAAATAAGAGGTGCCTGGGTGGCTCAGTCGTTAAGCGTCTGCCTTCGGCTCAGGTCATGATCCCAGGGTCCTGGGATCGAGCCCCGCATCGGGCTCCCTGCTCCGCGGGAAGCCTCCTTCTCCCTCTCCCGTTCCCCCTGCTTGTGTTCCCTCTCTCGCTCTCTCTCTCTGTCAAATAAATAAATAAAATCTTAAAAAAAAATAAAATTCTAGTTGATTTGCATGCTTCTGGCATATATAGATACAGAGAAAATAAACGTCAGAGGTTCAGCAAATATTTATTCATTGCTGTGGCTTAAGCAATGAAGGAGGTGTTTGGAGACGGAGTGATGACTAAGGTAGGTTCCTGCCCTCAAGAAGCTGTGGGCTTTTTGGAGGTGGAGGGTGATGGTGGTATTGGTGGAATCTAGTTTTATTAATCAGATGGATTAAAAAAAGACTTAAAAATAGCTGTGTTTTGCAATTTTTATGGGTGATAGAAACAAGTCTCCCTTTCTTTATAAAAGGCAATTTGTTAGCATTTCTGTGTTCAGAGGCTACAGAACTGGGTAGATACCAGGCATTTTAGTATTTGAATTTCATTTTAAAAAATCTTATATCTTAATCTCAGCTGACGTTTTACTGGCCTGGGGAGGCACAGATAGGAAGGAAGGAAGGACCAGTATTTGTAAGTGGAGATTTGTTTATGGATTTGAAAAGACAGGTGAGAAACAGGCTTTCAAGGGTGAATTTTATCTGCCTATGAGTGGGATATTTACTTTCAGGGTATTCTGTATTGGATATGTATAGTAAGTTCTCTAACATGAAGGCTAATCATTTTATAAAAAATTGGGCTCAGATGAAACTGTGAAGTAGTTAGAGTTTGTATTTGGTATTTCCTACCTTCTGGAAGAATTAGGCTCCCCAGCTTAGATGGCCTGCGACTCCTCTTCCCTTTCCAATTCCCACCTCCCCTTAGCTCAGGCATACAGATCTCTGAAGATACTAGATGGGAAGTAGGTTTGCCCTGACTGTTTTGAAACTTGATTTCACCTCAGTCTATCTTGGATATCTCCCCAAATCATTACGAAGAAATTTGCCTCATTTTTTTTTTTTTTTAAGATTTTATTTATTTGAGAGAGAGACAGCGAGCACGAGCAGGGGGACAGGCAGAAGGAGAAGGACAAGATGACTCCCCACTGAGCTCTGAGCCAGCTGCAGGGCTCCATCCCAGGGCCCTAAGACCATGACCTGAGCCAAAGTCAGATGCTTAACTGACTAAGCCACCCAGGTGCCCCATGCCTCATTGTTTTCAACAGCTGTGTAGGATTTCATGTACTCATACTATCATTTATTTAATCAGAACCACAGGGATGAAGGATAGACACTTTGCTTTATCATTTTTTTGCTTTCATAAACAGTGAACATCCTTATACAACAACGTTGAATGATTATTTGGATATGGATATCCAAGTTAATTAGATATATTAATTTTTACCAATCTTTGGATAGTTGAAAGTGATAACTGGATTTGGCACCTCTTACATTTTTTGTTATTGGCTCTGTATTTTCCTGTGAACATGATCTTTGCTCATTTTTTGTAAGGTTGCTGTTTCTATATTGATTTTTCAGAGTTCACTGTAAATTAAGGAAATTAATCAGATATGTGTTGCAAGTGTTTTTCCAAGTTCTTTGTCTTTTTATTTTACAGTATATTTTTGGTTTATAGAAACTTAAAATTTTGACTGTCACATTTATTGGTCCTGTATAGTTTCTTGGATTTATGTTGCTTTGCAAGTATTCCAGTAGTCTTCTTATAGTTACACATTTGTGACTTTTAAAAATTAAACTTCTGTATTTTGAAAGTCTTAATATATGAATACACATTCATTATAATTCATTTAAAAATTGACAAAGTGAAAGTCTGTCTTAAAATTATATTCTTTTCCCTAGAGCTAACCACTTACTAAGTTGCATGTATATTTTTCCAGTCTTCTATGTATGCATCATACTTCAATTAAAAAAAAAGTTATCATACCATTTATTAAATAGTTGGTGGTTGAAATTGGCACCTTTATCATATTCTAAATTCCCCTTAAAAATCATGGGTCAGTTTGTGGATATTCTATTCTAATCCATTGTTCTAGTTGCTTTAGTTGACTGTTCTTTGTGTGGCCTTATTTTAAAAAGTTAAATCACTGGGACACCTGGGTGGCTCAGCGGTTAAGCGGCTGCCTTCTGCTCAGGTCGTGATCCCAGGGTTCTGGGATTGAGTCCCTGCATCAGGCTTCTTGCTCAGTGGGGAGCCTGCTTCTCCCTCTCCCTCTGCCTGCCACTTCCCCTGCTTGTGTTCCCTCTCTCTCTGACAAATAAATAAATAAAATATTTTTTAAAAAAGTTAAATCACTAACACATCTAGAATTTGTTTTGGTGTAAGGAATGAGGGTGGGGAGTCAGCTGTGCCCTATATCATTTATGGAATAATTTGTCTCCCCCCCCACCCAGTGATTTAATATGCTGTCATTAAACCTAGATAATTCTGGAAAGGACACCATTATCTCTGACCTATTGAAAGAGCATTTTGAGTAGGCTTCCTGTATTGACTAGTTTTCCTCCTATCAGTTTTCCGTAATACAGCCAAGGTGATCTTTTCGAAACATACCCTTTATGAGCTTTACATAGCTATTTGGAGGAAGACCTAATCTTGAACATGGCCTAGAAGACCCTGTGTGGCCCATCCCTTGACCTCGCTGGTCTGGTTTCAGATGACTCTTCTTGCTGTCCGGATTCCAACACATAGTGGCTTTCTTTGAGTTCCTTACTTGCTTCAGGGCCTTTACACTCCTATTCCTCTTGTGTCTGGAATGCCCTCCAGACCCTAATCCTCACACCTTCTACTTCTGTATTGTATTCCAATGCATCCTTCCACTTTCAACTCAAAGTTAACTTCTTGATAAAATCTTCCCTGACTCCCTAGGTAAGTTTAGAACCTGTATGTGCTCTCTGAACACCATTTATCTTTAAAAAAAAAAAAAAAAAAAAAAAAGATTTAATCTCTGTGGCCAACGTGGGGCTCGAACTCATGACTCTGAGATCAAGAGTTGCACGCTCTTCTGACTGAGCCAGCCAGGTGCCCCTCTTTGTTGTTGTTTTTTTTTTTAAATAACAGCCTTTTTGAGACCTGATTCACATGCCATAACGATGCATCATTTAAAGTCTAAAATGCAGTGGTTTTTAGTATATTCATGCAGTTGTGTGACCATCACCATAATCAATTTTAGAACATTTTTTTAACCCCAAAAGAAAGCAGGTACCAGTTAGTAGTCAGTCCCCCTTTCTTCCCAAGCCCTCTAGTTCTGGACAACCAGAATGTTTTGTTTTGTTTTTTAAATTGTGGTAAAATATATAATATATATATTAAATAACAAATTTTGCTATTTTAACCATTCTTTCAAATTTAAAATTCAGTTGCACTAATTACCTTCACAGTGTTGTACAATTATCACCACTATGTATTTCCAAAACTTTTTTATCACTCCAAACAAATTCTCTATTTGTTAAGCGATGACTCTCCATTCCCTTTTTCCCCAGCCCCTGGAAACCACCATTCTTCTTTCTGTCTGTATGAATTTTCTTGTTCTAGATTTCATTTAAGTGGAATCATACAATATTTGTTCTTTTGTGTCTGACTTATTTCACTTAGCATAATGTTCTCACAGAGTAATCCATGTGTCATAACTTCATTCCTTTTTATGGCTGAATAGTATTCCATTGCATGTATAAACCACATTTTGTTTCTCTATTTATCAATTGATGGCCATGTGGGTTGTTTCTACTTTTTGGCTATCATGAATAATGCTGTTGTGAATATTTAGCATACAAGTATCTGTTGGAGTCCATCTTCAAATCTTTGGGGTATATACCTAGAAGTAGAATTGCTGGGTCATTGATAATTTTTTTTTTTAAGATTTTATTCATTTGAGAGAGAGAGCACAAGCAGGGGGAGAGGCAGAGGGAGAGGGAGAAGCAGACTCCCCACTGAGCTGGGAGCCAGACATGGGGCTTGATCCCAGGACCTGAAGATCATGACCCGAGCTGAAGGCAGGCGCTTAACCATCTGAGCCACCCAGGCACCCCTCTGTGTTTTAACTTTTTGAGGAACCACCAAACTGTTTTCTAGAGAGGCTACACCATTTTATCTTCCCACCGGCAGTATGGAAGTGTTCTGATTTCTTTTTTTTTTTTTTAAAGATTTTATTTACTTGAGAGAAAGAGAATGAGAGAGAGCAAGCGCACAAGTGGGGTGAGGGCCAGAGGGAGAAGCAGACTCCCCGCTGAGCAGGGAGCCCGATGCGGGACTTGATCCCGGGACTCCAGGATCATGACCTGAGCTGAAGGCAGTCGCTTAACCAACTGAGCCACCAAGGCACGCCAAGAAGTTTTCTGATTTCTTCACTTCACTTATTTTTATTTTTTTGATTATAGTAATCCAAATAGGTATGAAGTGATATCTCATGGTTTTGATTTTTATTTCCCTGATGATTAATGACATTAAGCATTTTTTCATATGCTTATTGGTCATTGTGTATCTTTAATATCTATTCAAGTCCTTTCCCTATTTAAAAATTGGGTTATTTTTTTCTTGTTAGAGGGGTTCTTCATATATTCTGGATATTAAACTCTTATCAGATACATGATATGCAAATATTTTTTCTCATTTTGTGGCTTGTGTTTTCAGTCCTTTGGTCCATTTATCTTTTATAGCATTTACAAGTTTGTATTTATAATTAAAAAAAATATTTAGGTTAGGGGGGGGCGTGGGTGGCTCAGTTGGTTAGGCGTCTGCCTTTGGCTCAGGTCATGATCCCAGGGGGCTGGGATTGAGCCCCACATTAGGCTCTCTGTCAGTGGGAAGCCTGTTTCTCCCTTTCCCTCTGCCTGCCACTCTCCCTGTATGTGCTCTCTCTGCCAAAT
This sequence comes from Neomonachus schauinslandi, assembly GCF_002201575.2. Classification (NCBI taxonomy): domain Eukaryota; kingdom Metazoa; phylum Chordata; class Mammalia; order Carnivora; family Phocidae; genus Neomonachus; species Neomonachus schauinslandi. The sequence goes on from NC_058404.1 coordinate 171,019,896, forward strand.
AAATAAATAAAATCTTAGAATTAAAAAAATAATTAAAAAGATAAAAAATATTTAGGTTAATGTCTGTCTTGACCATTAGAATGTGAACACTGTTGGGGAAGGACTGTATCAGTTTTTGCTCATTTTTATATTTCTAATGCCTAATACAGATGCTAATTTTTGAATGAATGAAATTCCTTTAAGTTAATATATGAATTGTTTCATTGATCTGTCTCTTCCATCTTAAATATCAGTTGTAGTCCATCTTGGTGTCTCACTTGTTACTCTTACTTTTCAAAATCTTCCCAGTTATTTCCTGGCTACTATTAAGTTAGTTAATGTGCCCCTGCCCCACTCAACATTGGTATCATTTTAGATAACTTTTTTTCTTTCAGAGGGCCTTCTTATAAAGGCTGCAAAGTTCTCTTCATTAGTTTGGGCTGATACAACCAAATACCAGAGACTGGGTGGCTTAGACAGCAAACATTGATTTGTCATAGTTCTGGAGTCTGGTAGGTCCATGATCAAGGTGCTGGCAGATTCAGTGTCTGGTGAGAGCCCTCTTCCTGGTTTGTAGATGGATGTCTTCTTGCTGTATCTTCACATGGTACAGAGAGAGATCATCTCTCTCATGTTTCTTTAAGGACATTAATTCCATTCATAAGGGATCCACTCTCATGACCTAATTACTTCTCAAAGGCCCTACCTCCAAATACCATCATTTTGGGGATTAAGGCTTCTGCCTTTGGCTCAGGTCCCAGTGTCTGTCCATTTTTTGTTTGGGGTATTCACAGGTTGTGACATTTTTTTCTTTTTTGCTTACTCTGTGATAGGCCACAATTTGAAGTTCACAATTTTTTTTTAAGATTTTATTTTTGGGGCACCTGGGTGGCTTAGGTAAGCGTCTGCCTTGGGCTCAGGTCACGATCCTGTGGTTCTCAGGTCAAGCCTCGAGTTGGCTTCCCTGCTCAGCGGGAAGTCGGCTTCTCCCTCTGCCTTTGCCCCTCCCTCTGCTTGTACTTTCTCTCTTTTTCTCTCCCATAAATAAATACAATCTTAAAAAAAGATTTTATTTTCATGTAATCTCCACACCAAACGTGGAGCTTGAACTCACAACCCCAAGATCAAGAGTCACATGCCCTACCAACTGAGCCAGCGAGGCACCCCTCTTTGTTCCTTTTCTTAGGGAGATCATTTGCATGGTGGTCAGCAGCTAGGAACATGCATGTCAGCTTTTGAGAATACAGTGTGCCAGGGAGATTGTTATGATTATTATTCAGGATGATTTCCCAGTGTTTGGAATGCACTTCAGAGCTATGGTTCCCAAGACCAAAACCAATCAAAATAGTAAGTAAGTCAAAGTAAAACCCTGCTGAAAGAGGTCAGAGGGCATTTTTTTTTAAGCCACGTGGCTTGCTCAGTGATCTTATGTAATTGAGTTTCAACTTTCCCAGAAATGTTAATCCAGGTGCAGCAGGTAGTGGGGGTCACAGCACAGATAACCTCCTTGCTCCATTAAAAGATAAATAAGGGCTATCCTGTTAGGAAGAAAAACTGAAACAAACAAACAAAAAACCACAAAAACAAAAATAACAGCTGTGGCCAGATAGTGTAAGGATTTTTGTTAGACAGCTAGTGTGGATTTTGTAATACTTTTAAGAGTTAAGGAGAGGTTTCTAATTGGAGCCTCATTTGGATTTACTTCTAACTGGAAGTAGGGCCCTGCCAGAGAAAGTGAATCTTGAGGGGCGCCTGGGTAGCTCAGATGGTTAAGCATCTGCCTTCAGCTCAGGTCATGATCTCCAGGTCCTGGGATCAAGCCCCACTTTGGGCTCCCAACTCAATGGGGAGTCTGCTTCTCCCTCTCCCTCTGCCTTTCCCCCTGCTTGTGCTCTCTCTGTCTCTCTTTCTCTCAAGTGAATAAATAAAATCTTAAAAAAAAAAAAGAAAGTGAATCTTGGATCATGAAAGCCTTGGTAGGTCTTTTCTAACTTGGCAGTGTAAATTCAGGGGAGTTGACCAATGAGGTGTAATGGGCACACTTTGATAACCAAAGAGGCATTGCCAGCTGTCTAGGCATTTATAGAATGATAACCACCATAAACAAAGACAAACCCTGTCTGGGCACAAACCATTCCCGTTAAGGTAGTACTGTTAATAGATTAATTCACAGGAATTACTGTGTTTGCTCGTTCAAGCCACAGGTCAGTTAGGTTTTCTCTTTCACTTAAAAAACTGTTCTAAATTCCATTGGGTTCCTCTCCCCCACCCCCCCCCAAGCAGTGGCCTGGGAGATATGGATGATAACATCATCTTTCCAGGCCAGTATCACAGTAAAGAAAAGAAAGGGAAGATGAAAGGGTTTCATGTTTAGTTAAAATATGAAGTCTTGATCCAGTGTCTTGGGAGGAAGCACCTCGATGTCAGCTAATCTTCCTAGTCAGTTTGATTTGGAGGTCTCTGGTGTTTGTATAGGACCAGTTGTCAGGTGTAGTTTTTGTCAGCTGTGGGATGTGTATCCAGGGTTGAGTCCCTATCATCTGGGTAGTGAGGAAGACCTGGTATAATCCCTTCCAAGGAGATTCCAGGGCAGTCTTTGTTCTTAGTGATGCCAAATCAGAAGAGTGGGAGAAAACTGGGAACAGTAGCATGGTGTGTCTTAGCCATACTTGAGGATCCAGTCCCAATTTACATGCCTTCTTTACCAAAAACACATCCTACTTTCCTTGCATAGGGAGATGTTTCCCTTATTATGTAACATATATTAAAGTTTTTAACCTTTAGAAACCTTAGTTTCTTTTTCTTTTTCTTTTTTTTAGATTTTATTTATTTGATAGAGACAGTGAGAGAGGGAACACAAGCAGGAGGAGTAGGAAAGGGAGAAGCAGGCTTTCTGCTGAGCAGGGAGCCCGACGTGGGGACATGGGGCTCGAGGCTTGATCCCAGAACCCTGGGATCATGACCCGAACTGAAAGCAGACACTTAATGACTAAGCCACCCAGGTGCCCCGAAACCTTAGTTTCTAATGAAAGTGAAGAAGTAAAAAATTATGAGCTGTCATTGCATTAGCATCCTGTGGCTTGGCAGACTGTTTACTTTCTTTTTTTTTTTTTAAGATTTTATTTATTTATTTTACAGAGAGAGAGAGCGAGAGAGGGAACACAAGCAGGGGGAGTGGGAGAGGGAGAAGCAGGCTTCCCGCGGAGCAGGGAGCCCGACGTGGGGCTTGATCCCAGGACCCTGGGATCATGACCTGAGCCGAAGGCAGACGCTTAATGACTGAGCCACCCAGGTGCCCCCTGTTTACTTTCTATAACTTCTAGAAACATGCTTTCCCCAAATATCTTTAGTTCCCCTGTAAAAGGAAGTAAAAAATCAATAAACCTGTGTTTAGTAATTAGTGTTTCAATATTTTATCTTATTTGGAAATGATATGGATATTTAATGAATTTAACAAATCACTATCTAAATTAACAGAACTTAAAGGTTTCAGGTTATCAGAAAGATTTGGAGGAAACTAAAGTTTAAAAACTTTTTACTTAGTCTTTTTAATTGTTTTTAACAATTATGTTTAGATTACACACAAAAGCCATTAGACATTAGACAGAACCAGCCATTGCCCCAAGCTGTTTTTTTGACTGGCAGATTTTTTTTTTTTTTAAAGATTTTATTTATTCATTTGAGACACAGAGATACAGAGAGAGAGAGCACATGAGCAGTGGGAGAGGCAGAGGGAGAGGGAGAAGCAGACTCCCGGCTGAGCCAGGAGCCCGATGTGGGGCTCGATCCCAGGACCCTGGGATCATAACCTGAGCTGAAGGCAGACGCTTAACCATCTGAGCCACCCAGGCGCCCCGACTGACAGATTTTGTGAGGGATAAAATGAACTTATTTGACTGGTATATAAAAGTTTTATATTTAATCTGATAACCCGAAAGACATGTCTATTTTAGTTAAACCAACATACTTAAACTAGCTTTTATACTAAAAATTATCCTAGATCATGTGAATTTGAAAAACATTTGGGTTCATTTCTACTATATTTCTGAGATTTATAAATACTTCATAAGCACTTCTTTTTAAGCCAGTTAAACCGAGTTCTTTTTAAAAAAAATTTTTTTTTAAAGATTTTATTTATTTATTTGAGAGAGAGAGAATGAAAGACAGCATGAGAGGGAGGAGGGTCAGAGGGAGAAGCAGACTCCCCGCTGAGCAGGGAGTCCGATGCGGGACTCGATCTCGGGACTCCAGGATCATGACCTGAGCCGAAGGCAGTCGCTTAACCAGCTGAGCCACCCAGGCGCCCCAGCCGAGTTCTTTTTTAAAGTAGGCTCTATGCCCAACATGGGGTTTGAACTCACGACTGGAGATCAAGAGTTGCATGCACTACCAACTGAGCCACCCAGGTGCCCCATGGAGAAGACTTTTAAGATTTGTATTTGTTGGGGCACCTGACTGGCTCAGTAGGAAGAGCATACAACTCTTGATCCTTAAGGTCATGAGTTCCAACCCCACATTGGGTGTAGAGATTACTAAAGGAAAAAAAAAGGATTTGTATTTGTAGAGAAAAGAAATCTTAAGGAGGCTCTGGCCTAGAGTTTGGACAAGAGAGCCTTATTTGCAATTTGAATTTTAAAACCCCCCCCAACCCCTTTTATTTTCAGTCTTAGGAATTGGGTTGGTCTAGAGTTAATATTTTACATCTCCAAGGCACTGGGGAAGAGTGCAAGTTCCTCCGAGGACTTTGGTTTCTTTGGTTCCTTAAGGTCAGTAAGCCTTTTGAGATAAATAGGTTTTGGAATTGGTAATAAAAGGAATAGGTGAACTTTGAATTACCTCTAGAGTTGCATTTTTAATTTTGCCAAGATTTGTAAAATGTAGACAATTGCTCTCAATTCCTCAAAGAATTGGGTTGCAATTTCAATGATATCATAGGTTGATCCACCCATCTAATTACTTTTTTTTTTTTCCTGTTAGTAAATACTTTTACAGAGGTTTCAGATTTTTTTCTTTCCTTCTGGGTACCTAGTTTCATTTTAGCTTATGGGAGGAGGCCTAAAAAACATTATCAGGCTCTGTATATCAGCTTTCAATCTGGCCAATCGCCAGTCACAGAGCTACTTAAAAATTCTTTTAGGTATCTTGTCCGTTTTCACCTGGGACAAACACCAAACATTTCTGGCCATATTCAGTTACCCGCCCCCCCCAGTGAATGTAAGAGGGATCCCCAAGGAGAGTGCAAAAGATAACTTCTTTCCCTTTCTTTACTGGGTCCTACAGACTTCCGGGAGAGCTGACTCTGGTAAGAATTTTCATCCTTAGCCAGCTTCTGCCAGTTTTTCTGGGATCCCATCTGTAACTCTGTTTTTAACCAGAATTTGGCAAGATTTTTAATGTTACTTTTTCCTTGGCTATTTAAGAGAATAATGTAGCAGTTTACCAGAAAATCTCCCATTTGGGAGGAGCCCTCCTTTGAGGTCAGGTATGGGGGAGGGGTGTCTGTAAGGTCATTAACTTGGTGGACTTTGGTTTACAGTCCATAAAGGCAGCTCAGATAGAGGAGGACTAGGATGAGTTCTCAAATAAAGGAAGATAGAGGGAAGCGGAAAGAATTAAAGCTTTTTGCTTTTAGGTACCTTTTACATCTTTCGTTTTTCACTAGCCTTTTACAACAAATCTTTCAATGAAGCTATTTTGGAATTTTGAAGCCTTTTGGAGTCTCTTGCATACCAATTAAAATAGGCATCCCATTCTGTTTGATTTGGAAGCCTCGCTTTTAAGTGCACTTCTTTAATGATCTTATCTAATTGGAACATTTCTTGTAACGGCCATTTTAATTCTAGGTTGTAATTCCTCTGAGGACAGTTTGGTAGGACCCTAGCCACAGTTAGAATTTAACCCACCTTTTCTGTGCAGCTATATCTAGTGGTAAAAGGGGTGTAATCCACATTTCTGTCCGGCCACATTTTGGGGCTGCCAATCTGATGGTTACCAAGCCAGGTTGTCAGGACACAAATAAGCTTAGTAAGATTTTGTCACTTTTGTCAATATATCTTTTGGACCGTAGTTCTTAAGCATAAAATAAGCAGGGGTGCCAGGGTTATAGCTAACAGAATCTCAGAAGTTAAAAAAAAAAAAAAGCCACAAAAATTGGTGGGCACTGACAGAACACTTATTATTACAGTACCCATCACCCAACTCAAAAACTCCTGCATTAAGTGGGTCATTGAACAGGTTAGGTTGACGCTAGGTCACCTGCCAACCTCAAGAAAATTCCTGTACAATGAGTTTTACTGTAACACTGTACAATTCTCAACCCAGAGGCACATCCCTTTTAGGTATTAGCTCAGCTCCAAGAAACCCAAAGTTGGCTAATGGGATCCTTAAACTAGAGAGGCAAGCATGCTTCCTTCTGGCACCCCTGCTTATTTTATGCTTAAGAACTACGGTCCAAAAGATATATTGACAAAAGTGACAAAATCTTACTAAGCTTATTTGTGTCCTGACAACCTGGCTTGGTAACCATCAGATTGGCAGCCCCAAAATGTGGCCAGACAGAAATGTGGATTACACCCCTTTTACCACTAGATATAGCTGCACAGAAAAGGTGGGTTAAATTCTAACTGTGGCTAGGGTCCTACCAAACTGTCCTCAGAGGAATTACAACCTAGAATTAAAATGGCCGTTACAAGAAATGTTCCAATTAGATAAGATCATTAAAGAAGTGCACTTAAAAGCGAGGCTTCGCTTTTAAGACAAACAAACATGTGCACCCTAACATACCAGCAGCAACCAAAAGGCCTGCATACCATCACCAATTCTCAGCATGCATTAAACCAGCAGACTCCAGCAAGTGGGGACTGGTTGGAACTGAGGAAAGGACTAAACCACCAAATCCCAGTAAGTGGGTACTGTGACTGGAACTGAGGAAGGGTATTCCAGACAACTGGGGAATTGTGGACTGAACCAAGGGGTAGGGACTCAGGTTCCAGATGGAACTGTGTGTCAGCTCAAGCTGACCCACTAAGCCCTGGACTGCAAAGCTGGTCAGTTTAGAAGTTCAACACAAAGAGCAGAGCTCAGAACTAACAGGAACTTCCCAATTCCCAATGGCCCCCAGAAATGGCTAGGAAAAAAAAGAGAACTTGGAACAGTTCATGGGATACCACACCTGTGTTTCTTCTTGTCCCCAAAGCTATCAGAAGGCTCGTTTATCCTGCCGCTTTCACCAAATTTGTTAAATAACAAAAACTAAATAGTAAATTTAAAGATCAAATTAGCTTTATTCAACAATTCATGAGTTGGGCAGCATCCCATCTAGTAAATAGAAAGGAGCTCCACCAAGCTGTAGAAAAGGAAAGGTTTTTAAAGGCAGAAAGGGGGTGGAAAAAGGAAATTATTAGCAAAGAATATATTGTTTTAGGCAAGGTCACCTTCCTAAGGGGAATGGAGGGGGTCTATGATTGTATTATCTCACTAGTGCTGACTGGGTAATTCCATGTTGACTGGCTAAAGGTTACAGTTCTTTTTTTTTTTTTTTAAGATTTTATTTATTTGACAGAGAGAGAGACAGCGAGAGCAGGAACACAAGCAGGGGGAGTGGGAGAGGGAGAAGCAGGCCTCCTGCCGAACAGGGAGCCCAATGTGGGACTCGATCCCAGGACCCTGGGATCATGACCTGAGCCGAAGGCAGACGCTTAATGACTGAGCCACCCAGGCGCCCAAGGTTACAGTTCTTAAAGTTGAAACTGCAATTAGATTGGGTATTAGGTCTTGGTTTGCTGACATGGGCTTTAGCATGAGTGACTCCCATTTTGGGGCCTGCTGTCTCCTTTTTAGCAATATGAATTTTGTGGGGGACACAGGCATTCAGTCTATAGCCGTACTATGGCTAACAAAGTTAAAAAATTGATTAAGCACAGTAGGACTCTAGCATCAACTGCTTCACAGGGAGGCAGGATAGAGCATCTGAAGACATTCGCATTTGTAGGAAATTAGTCTGATGGTAGAAGGGGTAGGTAATCATTTCTATAGATTCATAATTTATATGATTAGTAATTCATAAATACAGGTCATTAACCAATACGAACTATCCTTAGTTTAAGAGAATTATTATGAGTCTGTACAATAATACGAATTTTTCATAGCTCAACAGAAAGAGTACTACGCTCAGTAGTTGTCTAATATTTTTTTTTCTTGCTCCTAGATTTAAACAGTTGAGTGAAATCAAGCTGGGCAGTCATGGCAGAAGGTGGATTCGATCCCTGTGAATGTGTTTGCTCTCATGAACATGCAATGAGAAGGCTGATCAATCTGGTGAGATGAATGGGACAGTCCTATTTGGAATTGAACTGTACCCCTTCTGTCCTATATTTGTGGGAATGGGTTATTTTCATCTGATGGTCACTGAAATTATTTCATAATTGAAATTCTACAGTGATTTAAGTCATAATGGTCAAAGTACTTGCCAGCAATTCTTTTATTAGAGATAAAAACAGATTGTCATCTATGGTAGATTTATGTTGGTGATATCACCATCATAGGTAAGTAATGTGGGTATATAGCCTTTTCTGTTCTGTATTAAGGAATATAGTCTTTAGCCATATGGAGCTTGTTTACCTGATAAATTGCTGTGAAGTCACAGTTCCTGTTGTGACATGGTTCAGATCCTACTCTAACAAATGACATGACAATAGAAAACTCTATATAAAGCATTTCCAAATCCAAATCAATTATTCTACAGAGGCAGGTTTCTGAACAACAGGCTTTAGATAGTCTCATTGAATTAATTGTTAATGAGATTTGAATTTGTAAGGTTTTTAAGACTTTCCCAAGTGTCTAGAATCTTAAATACAGGACTTTTTATGTATTATACTTTATACTTTTTATATGCAAAAGAAGAAATTTAACTCTTATTAACAATAAGATATATTATTATTATGTTAGACAACATTTCATTGTTCTAGAATACTCTTGTACAGAGATATATTATCATAGACCAGTTAATAAAGCCAGGAATAAACATTTGCTCAAATATTTGAATTTTTAGTGGTTAATAAGCAGGTTTTCTGCTGACTCAGTGTCTATGTATAGTGACCAGAAGTATGTTTCTTGTGAATGATATTCCTCTTTGTGTCAGCATATGCTAGGACTTATGATCCTAAAGAATGTCTTAGAGGGAAATCAATAAAATAAGAACTTATAAATTAGACTTGTGGCTATAGAGATAAAATGGCAATTTCATATCTCTGATAACTTGATGTAAAAATAGATGAGTCTGAGGAGAGAATATTTAAAATATTTTCTCCTATGTATGACATTAAATAGCTGATAGTTTTTATGTCTAAATTTAAACATAAGGCAATTTTTTTTTCAAATTACTGTGATACTAGGAATAAAAAAATAGACTTGAATTTAACTGGTAAATTTTCCCAGGAGATCAGTTTTTTAATATGAATTACTACCTCTTTTTTTCTTAGTATAGTATTTTTATTTTTAACATAGTATCATGCTTTTTTCTCTTAGCTCTGCTGCCTTTTTTTTTAGAGATGGCTAAAACTAAGCCCTACTTTTTATGATTTCCTGTACATTTCTGTCCTCTTTAGTAGACTGTCAGGAAAACCATATTTAGCTTTTGTTTTGTTTTGTCTTTAATGCATACATTCATGCCCGATGGAACATTGTTTATAGCAGTTCTAGTAGAAAGTACTTTAGATTTTAGATTTTACAAACCTTTAAAAGTCTACAGTTTTTAGCCTGTGCTGGATATTTTCACACGCTATAAATCACTGATGGGTGATCCTGGATGGGTGATTTATTGGTGTACAACAGGGACAGATAGCAGATATTGAAGATATCTTCTGATAGCAGAATTGAAGATGCCAGAAGGGAGGAGAAATTCATTTGATTCAGTAAGGAAACTTGCTGATTAGGTTTGATAGACATTTGTTTGATTTGAATTGTGCTTTATAATTTTTATTTCTTCTTTTATTTAAACTCCAAATCAAGCAGCATTTTGGGGCCATTTCTACCTTGTGGCTTTTAAGTGCTTTCTCAAAACATTGTTTTTTTTTTTTTTTCCTGAAAGAGTATCTTTTGAAATAACATCTCTAATTTCAGGGGCACCTGGGTGCCTTAGTCATTAAGTGTCTGCCTTCAGCTCAGGTTGTGATCCCAGGGTCCTGGGATCGAGCTCTGCATTGGGCTCCCTGCTCCGCAGGAAGCCTGCTTCTCCCTCTCCCACTCCCCCTGCTTGCGTTCCCTCTCTCTCTGTGTCTCTCTGTCAAATAAATAAAATCCTTAAAAAAAAAAAAAAAAGATCTCTAATTTCAGAAATTCAGAAGTAAGGTCTAATTTCTCTAAATTCAGTAATGTGTAATACTCTTTATTGTAGTATTATTTCTAGTAGTGAATAGTTATAAACAAACCTAATTGCCTACCAGTAGGGCAGTGGTTATATCATGGTATGTTCATATGATGGAATTTTATACAGATGTTTAAAATAATTACGTCTTTAAAGCATATATAATAGGGCGCCTGGGTGGCTCAGTCATTAAGTGTCTGCCTTCAGCTCAGGTCATGATCCCAGAGTCCTGGGATCGAGCCCCGCATTGGCTCCCTGTTCGGCGGGAAGCCTGATCCTCCCTCTCCCTCTCCCCCTGCTTGTGTTCCCTCTCTCGCTGTCTCTCTCTCTGTCAAATAAATAAATAAAAATTAAAAAAAAAAAGAATATATAATAAGGGAAATTCATATATGAAATGAATAAAAAACAAGATATAGAAATCGCATTTAGTACGGTCTTGCTTTTCGGTACCTACACACACCATCTATATGTGCACACAGGAAAAAAAAGACTTGAAGAAAATACGTGAAAATGTTAACTGTTTATCTCTGGATTGTAGAATATAAGGGGAGACTTTTTTTTATAGTTTTCTGTATTTTCTGTGATAATATATCTTATAATCAGAAAAAGATTTTAAACTATCTTTTTTTCATTTAAATATTGTCATCTTATAATATGTTAGGCTTTTCTACCTCTCATTCATTATCTTCTGCTCTTACACTTTTTAGTACCTTTATCTTATTACTCTTTGAAAGTCTAACTCCCCAGCCTATATTTTAAAAACAGTTTATCTGAGGGTATAATTTTTGTGTATTAGTTATAGCCACCAGAATTTAGATGTCTGCATGTTCAGGACACTCATGGATACAGTAAGGTATTACAGTATGATGATGGAGCAGAAATTTATTCCCATCTTTCTAAAAATGGACATTTAATTCATCCTTGCAATAGAGTAGCATCTCATTAATTTTAGGTACTAATTTGGAATTTTTGTTATTTTTTACCTCATATAATCAAATAGGATTTTCTTGTAGGTTAGAGTATTATCAATTCCTGAGGATTTAAGGTGCTAAAAGCAAGTAAAAACCTGGGGAAACTTGAGGATTTTAATGATTATTTATGGTTTGCTCATTAGTTGTATGCTGCGGTGCAGATTCGTTTTGCCTATTCTGTGGAAATAGATGGGCTTTGCCAAAGGATATATTCAGCGTAGGAGCAGTTAAGATTTCACCATTATTTCCTTTCTGTTTTAATAATGTCCTATTAATTCACAATTTAAAATTAACTTTTTTCCCCTAATTTAGTAATAGTATCAGTTAAAGTTCTTTATTATAGGTTATAGAAGTTCTGAGTTATGTAGAAAAAGACGTATTAAAAGGATATTATGTGGCTCACACGGGAGAACCTGGCACAGAAAATGAATAGGATCAAAGGAAGGGTAAGTACCAAAACAAGAAAGAGCCAAAGTCATGGAGTAGAACAAGAGCAGCCAAGATGCTGCTTGCTTCCGAATTCCAGAATTTTAGATGTCCAGGTGTTGATGCAACATCTCTATCTAGATAAATCGTAGGCATCTTACATTTAATGTGTGCATTACCAAACTTTCTTTCTTGCCGTCAAGCTTAAACTTCCTTGTCTTCTCTATTCACTCTATTATTCTGGTTACTTAGGCAATACCTTTTATGTCAGTTTTTACTCTTTCAACCTCATAGCTAATGCAGAAACAAATCCTTTTGGCTCAACCTTGAAAATATATCCAGAATCCAAACATTTCTTACAATTCCAGTGTAACATCGTGGTCTAGTCTACCATCAGCTCTTGCATGGATTATTGAAATTAGCCTCCGTATGAGTCTCCTTGCTTCTACCCTCCTGTCATGCCCCACTTTCTTCAAGTTTAGTTCTCACTACAGCAGCTGAAGTGATCTATTTTTGATATATCAGATAATGTTCTCCTCAAGATCCTACAGTAGCTCTGCACAACACTTAGAGTGAAAAAAAGCCCAACAAAATACAATTTACATAGCCCTACATGATCTGTCCCCCCTCTACCCCACTCTTTTCCCTTTGCTCACTTTGTTCTAACAATTCTGGCCTTCTTGCTGTTCTTGGAAAATACAGGTCACATATAAAGGATCAAGAGTATAAATAGACTTTAGACTTTTCAGCAGCAGATTGGCACAAAGATGTTAAGTTCTGAAGGGAAATTATTACAACTCCAGCGTTCTGTATTCAACCAAAGTATTGGTCAAATAGGAGGGAGTCTTCAAAAATGCCACCTCATGTACCATTTCTTAGATAGTTACTAGAGGATGAACTATTTTTCACCAAAAAGAAGGCATAAACACAGGAAGAAGGATAAGACTTGAGTGTAGAAAGCAGGAGATCCGGCACATGCAAGAAGCAAAAGTAACTTCAGGATAATGGTGAACAGAGATCCCAAGGTGATAGCTGCGCACCAGGACCACAAGACGGCTGGTTTCATTGAGAGGGTATCACAAGGCTCTAGCAGAGATTTTTTTCAGAAAGATGAATTGATAGAATACCTGGTAAGTCTAGGCATCTTGTGATCTAGAAAAATGAAAACAAGTTGTCAAAAGTCATAGGAAACCAAGTAAGTGGGGAAAAAAAAGAATAAGGAAGTACAGAAAATAGTACAGAAAAGAAAAATAAGTAGAGTTCACTACATGATTCAACTGTGAAGATCATTTGCATAGTCATAATGTTAAAACTGACTATTGAGCTAAACAAATTTATGATATAACTATTAGGAGATGGCAAGAGTGCACATGTGTGGTTTGTGCAGAAAAGAGAGAACTAGGTCTTCATATTTTATACTGGTGAATCAGTGGATATTGCTTAAAACTGAAAAATGAAGAAGTAGCAATGATGCATATTTATATATAAAGACATGGAGGTAAATACTAAAATACTCATCTAAAATTTAAAAATGGTTGCCTCTGTGGGAGGGGAAATGGGTAGGAAGGGATAGGAACTGCTTTTTTTGGGAGAGAGCACACAAACTATTAGAAGAAGAAACATATTTTAGAAGTATCTGAGAAATGATAGTGAAAGCCATAGAAATGCCTTTGCAGGTTGGAGTATGCGAGTGTGTGTGGGAGGTATGTGTGTAGGTCAGTATAATATGTTTGTAAATACATAGAAATGGTTTCCAAGGGATCTACCTCAGGCTCATAATAATGGTTACATTGAGGAGAATTTGAAGCTAGTCTAGGTACTAGTTTAAGCCCATAGAAAGTCTCTGATGTAAATTTTCCTTTTACAAATGAGGAAACTGAGGCACAGAGAGGTTAAGTCACTTTTCCCAGGTGTCAGAGCTGACCAGAGAGTGGCAGAGGCATATTCAACCCTGGCAGCTTAGCTCTAGGCACTGGGTTGTTTCTTCAGTGCCATGCTCAGTTCTACTGCCTGTTGGTCTCCTTCAAGCACCTTTAAATATATTTGTGATCAAGGGGACCTTAGCGGGGTAGGAGAAAGCAGTAAGGGAGATTCTTCATTGTATTTTCACATTTTAAAACTATGTGAATGCATTACCTAGTCAAATAATTAACCTTAAAAATAAATTTTTTTTTAAAGATTTATTTATTTGAGAGAGAGAGCTGCCGCTGTGGGAGGGGCAGAGGGTGAGGGAGAGAGAGTCTTTAGCAGACTCCCTGCTGAGCTAGGAGCCTGATGTGGGGCTTGAGCCCATGACACTGAGATCATGACTTGAGCCAGAATCAAGAGTCAGTGGCTTAACTGACTGAGCCACCCGGGCGCCCCTAAAAACAAAACTTTGTAAGCTACTTCAAAGACATTATAAGCAGTAAAATAATACACAATAATTAGGACAGACTTTTTTTCACTGAGGAATAAAACTTTTGAATGCGCTGTTGTTACATGATCTGAAAAGAAAATATATTCTATGACGTTTAGCTTTCCAATAATTCTAACAAGACTTTTTTTCTGTTCTTACATTTCTTGATTTCTAAATTGGTAGAATTTTTTCTCATCAGCTTTAAAAAATATATATTAAAATAGAAAAAGCTAGCAGCGACCAGGTGGCTCAGTCAGTTAAACATCTGATTTCCACTCAGGTCATGATCTCCAGGTCCTGGAATTGAGCCCTGCACTGGGCTCCCTGCTCAGCGGGGAGTCTGCTTGTCCCTCTTCCTCTGCCCCCCCCCCCAACTGCTCTCTTTCTCTCTCAAATAAATAAACAAAACCTTTTAAAAAAATAGAAAAAACTTGTATGTCTCTTAAGGCAAAATGGACACAAGCAGCAATTCAAATTCTTTACTATTGCCTCATCAGTGCTTATGTAAGTTTTGATTCTTTAACTGCTAAGCTCTACTAGTACAAGGAATATAAATCTGATTTTCATTCATTTTATTATCTGTCTACACTATTGACTTTAAAGCAAATGACTGTATTTCTGATTGCATTATAGGAGTGTTTTAGATGATACATTATAAACAGAATTTAAGTGTAAGGTTGATAAGACTGCAGTACAAAGAATGCCCATTTTGGGGTGCTCATGACAAAGCTTTGCTTACTCATTTGGCATGTCTCCTTCCAATGATTTAATTACATCATTGAGTTACACACATGTTCATAACACAGTTGTATTTTGCTAGGTGCGTATATGTTTCTATTTGTCTCAGGAATGTTCAGAAAAACATTAATAAATAGAGGCATTATCTGACACTATAGTCTATTTCTATCCTATTCTAATTAGTGCTTTACTCATTAAATACTGGCTGATAAGACCCAAAGAAGTGGATAAGAATATACAGTGAGTTCCTTTCAATTAAAATCAGATATCTTTATCAAGTTATTCTATGTTTCATTACTTGATTTAATACGGGAATATGCCCGGGGATAAATACGGATTTTTCTTGACATAGTAGTAGAATACTACTACATGTGTAGAAAGATGGCAACACAAAATTGTAATCTAATTATAAATCCTTTTTTAAAAAGATTCTATTGATTGATTGATTTGAGAGAGACAGAAAGTGCAGGAGTAGGAGGAGGACCAGAGGGAGAGGGACAAGCATACTCTGTGCTGAGCACAGAGCCCAATGCGGGGCTCGATCTTATGATTCTGAGATAATGATCTGAGCCAAAATCAAGAGTCGGATGCTTAACCAGCTCAGCCACTCAGGTATCCTATAAATCATTTTTTTAAGTTGTTTGGTATTTTGTGTGTGTGTCCCTTGTGAGGTTAGTATTTAAAAAAAAACAAAAACACTTCCTTATAACTACTGTATTTAGTTGTTTTTGGGTTTAGTTTTTTTTTTTTTTTTTTTAGTGACTAATACTTCTTTTAAACAATAAAAATGGCCTGCAGAGGGACTTTTTCCATTCCCATTGAAGCCATTTGCAGAATTATTCTGGCTTCACTCTCTTTTGCTCTCTTGCCACCTCCTTCTTCTGTTCTCCTTGACTGGCTGTCTCTTGGCATAAAGTTTCTTTTATTAATGATAGGAGTTCCAGAAAGAACGAACAGATAGATTTAGTAATGTGAACTTGGATTATGCTCTGTGTTTTTCCTATTCTCTGTTGTAACCTAAGATTTGGAATGCAGATAATCCCCCCCCCCTTTTTTTTGGTTTGTTGAGCTCTGTATTTCAGCTCTAAACAGTGAACTGAAACTTTTACATTTTTAATTTACTTAAATTATTTTCATATTAAAGTACTATAAGCATGTGATCTGGGAGATCCTTGGTCAGATTCCTCTTTATAGGCCCAAAGGCCCTATAAATTGTGGCTAATGTTCACTGTACTTAAATAAGTCACATTAAGATTGGCCTTTTTCCTGGAAGAAAAATATGTGTGCCTGAAAAATTTCTTGAGAAACCTCTCCACCTAGCAAATATAGCTACTGCTATTATCTTTTCTTATTTATTTTAATTGTAAAATTAAATTGTAAAATACTTAGTTATTGAAATACATGAATATGTTCTTTCAAAAAAAAAATCAGTACATTAAAAGTAAGACTAAACTCTCGTCACTCACTTCCCTGTATCTGGCTTATTCTGTACTTCCCTAAATGAATTTGATATGCATCTTCCCAGATCTTTCTAACAAATACGTATTTAGATACTGTGGTGTGTGTGTATTTTTATATATATATTTCCCCAATTTAATAATAATATTTAGCATTTTACATGTGGGTACAAAGCCTTTTTAATCATCTGATTAACTTTTGGGTTTTATTTTAGTCAGTAAAGGACATTTTTGTCAACTTTTTTTCTTTCAAATCTTAATACTTTTTATCAGTATCATCCAGGCACCGGAAGACTAGTTAGTCCTTCTGTGATTAGAGGTATAATTCACTTTACCAATTAGGAAGTGAGGTTATGCTTTATTTAAAAGATAAAATGGTAATTGCATGTCAGTATATTTAATTCAATAACTCAAGCAGTATACTAAGTGTCAAAAGAGAAAGTAAAAATCTCCCTATATTCTCCAACCCCTCATTGCTTCTTTACTGAATATGAACTATTAACTGTTTCTTTTATATTATTCCAGCTGTATATCAGCATAGCAAATTAGTCCAGAACTTGGTGGCATAAAACAACCTTTTATTAAGCTGACAAACTGTGTGTCTGAAGTTTATACAGGGCATCGTGGAGATGACTTGTGTGCTGCTTCATGTCTGGGTTCTTAGCTGTAAGACTCAGAGGCTGGAAGCAGGAAGCATCTGGAGGCTCACTTCCTCACTGTCTGGCAGTTGATACTGGTAGATGACTGAAACCCTACCTAGTGCTGTCAGTCAGAACACCTACATACGGCTTTTTCATGTGGCTGCTTGGCTTCCTCACAGCATGGTGGCTTGGTTCCAAGGTTGAGTATCCATCGCAAGGGAGGAGGATGGGGGAGGGAGAGAACCAGGCAACAGGTGGATACTTTTTTTTTTTTTTTTAATTTCCTTAAGTAATCCCTACACCCAACATGGGGCTTGAATTCACAACCCTAGGATCAAGAGTTGCACGCTCTACTGCCTGAGCCAGCCAGGCGCCCCAGCTGGATGCTTCTTAAGACCTGGCCTAAAAAGTTGCATACAGCACTTCTATTATACTTTTTGGTTTTTAATTTTTTTTTAAAAATTTTGTTTATTTATTTGACAGAGAACACAAGCAGGTGCAGCAGCAGGCAGAGGGAGAGGGAGAAGACACCTAACCAACTGAGCCACCCAGGCGCCCCTTTTAAAAATTTTTATTTTAAGTAGGCTCCATGCCCAGTGTGGGGCTCGAATTCACCACCCTGAGATTAAGAGTCACATGCTCTACCGACTGAGCCAGGCAGATGCCCTCTTTATTAAATTTTTTTGTTGATATCCTTTTTTTTTTTAAGAACTTATTTATTTGAGAGAGAGAGAGAGAGCATGAGTGGGGGGGAGGGGCAGAGGGAGAGGGACAAGAAGACTCCCTGCTGAGTAGTGGGCCCTTAGTAGGGCTCAATCCCAGGACCCTGAGATCATGACCTGAGTGGAAG
This sequence comes from Neomonachus schauinslandi, assembly GCF_002201575.2. Classification (NCBI taxonomy): domain Eukaryota; kingdom Metazoa; phylum Chordata; class Mammalia; order Carnivora; family Phocidae; genus Neomonachus; species Neomonachus schauinslandi. Next base: position 171,037,719 of record NC_058404.1, read on the forward strand.
TCAGATGCTTAACCGAATGAGCCACCAGGTGCCCCTATCTTTTTTTTAAGATTTATTTATTTATTTGAGAGAGAGAGCGCATGCACGTGTGAGCGCAGCCGGGAAGGGCAGAGAGAGAGAGAGTGAGAGAGAATCTCAAGCAGACTCCCAAATTAAAAAAAAATTAAAAAATTAAAAAAAAAAAACGGGCATCTGTCCTATTCATAAGGACTCTATCCTTATGACCTAATCACCTCTGAAAGTCCCCACCTCCGAATACTAGCACATTAGGGATTAAGATTTCAGCATTTTTAACGGTGTAATGGTATTGGAATTTTCTCTTTTAGAAGCACGAGTAAGATGTAAATATTTAAATTGTGAACACTTGAAATAATGTAGAAAAATAGAGCAAAAAGTCAAAGTCTTTTGACTTTGGCAACTTCCTGTGGCCTACCCCTCACCTTTCTGACCCCATGATCACAATTGCTTGCTTGGCTAGAGGTTGCATTTAGCTTGTGGACTTCCCAGTCACATCTATGCATTTATATATCTTTACAGATAAATATACATATATATATCTATGTATATATATGTATATATCCTTGTATATGTATAAAATCAAAATTGCTTGTACCATAAGGGTGTAGCATATGAATTATACTGTTCTCTTATTAGGGGCCTTAAATTGTGTGTTGAGTTTGGGTTCAATAAATTAATTAAACTCGGGCGCCTGGGTGGCTCAGTTGGTTAAGCGACTGCCTTCGGCTCAGGTCATGATCCTGGAGTCCCGGGATCGAGTCCCGCATCGGGCTCCCTGCTCAGCGGGGAGTCTGCTTCTCCCTCTCCCGCTCCCCCCTCTTGTGCTCTTTCTCTCTCTCTCTCTCTCTCAAATAAATAAAATCTTTAAAAAAAAATTAATTAAACTCAAAATCAGAAGATATTTTGTAGGATTGGAGAAAGTATATCATTTGGGCAAAGTAACCCAACCTGTTAGTGTTAGACGTTTAAAAAATATTTTCAAAATATTCAGACTTGCCTTTAACCCAGTTATTTGAAGTCTTGGAGATTAAAAGGTGCATGGATTATTGTGGTTGCTGCAAGTTATTTTTGGTAATGTTATAGGAAAATATGTAGAGATGCTACTTAGTCATTAAGAACTAATTGTGATCAGGAGCGCCTGGGTGGCTCAGTTGGTTAAGCGTCTGCCTTTGGCTCAGGTCATGGTACCAGGGTCCTGGGATCGAGCCCTGCATCGTGCTACCTGCTCAGTGGGGAGTCTGCTGCTCCCTCTGACCCTTCCCCTTCCTCTTCTTGCGCTCTCTCAAATGAATAAAATCTTAAAAAAAAAAAAAAAAAGAACTAAGTGTGATGAAATACTAGGTTCTAGCTGATCTCCAGTTGGAACACTGGACTTCTGCAGTGGTGTGATTATGTAGGAATATTTGAATTAAATGTTCTTTGTTTGTATTTTGTCATTTCTTTAAAATATCCCTCCTGTAATTTGGCAATGTGTATGAAAACTTAAAATGTGTATACCTTTATTTTAAAAATTCCTCTCCTTATCCTAAAGAGATTAATTAAATGGGTAAGAATGTATTTGTAGGAATGTTCACCGCAGCATTGTTTTTCATGTACAAATTTGGAAATGATGTAATTAAATGGACTGCTATGCAACATTTAAAGTTATGTAGAGCTGGTTTTGGGCATTAAAAGACTTGTGACTAGGGGCGCCTTGGTGGCTCAGTTGGTTAAGTATCTAACTCTTGGTTTCAGCTCAGGTCATGATCTCAGGATCCTGGGATGGATCCCCACACTCAGCAGGGAGTCTGCTTCTCTCTCTTACTCTCTTTCTCTCTCTCTCGCCCTCTCTCCCATGCGTGTGCTCTCTCTCTCTCAAATAAATAAATAAATAAATCTAAAAAAAAAAAAAAGATTTGTGGGGTGCCTGGGTGGCTCAGTCATTAAGCGTCTGCCTTCGGCTCAGGTCATGATCCCAGGGTTCTGGGATTAAGCCCTGCATTGGGCTCCCTGCTCGGCGGGAAGCCTGCTTCTCCCTCTCCCACTCCCCCTGCTGTGTTCCCTCTCTTGCTGTGTCTCCCTGTGTCAAATAAATAAATAAAATCTTTAAAAAAAAAATTTTGTGACTAGTTGTTGAGTATGGCAAAAAGATAGCAAAATAAGATGGAGAGGGTTCTGTTTCGTAAAATTATATATATATGTATGTATATACACACACACACACACACACATATATTCATACATATATGTAGTTGACCCTTGAACAACACGGGTTTGTACTGTGTGGGTCCACATATACACAGGGTTTTTTTGGATAGATACAGTACGGTACTGTATTTTCTCTTTTGATTATCTTAATAACGTTTTCTTTTCTCTGGCTTGCTTTATTATAATACAGTATATGATACATATAGCATACAAAATATGTGTTAATCAACTGTTATCAGTAAGGCTTTCAGTCAACAGTCGTCTATTAGAAGTTAAGTTTTGGGGGAGTCAAAACTTATACACGAATTTTTGACAGGGGGTCAACATCCCTAACCACTGTGTTGTTCAAAGATCAACTATATTACAAATATGTATGTCTGGAATATATTAACCAGAATGTTAACAAAGAGTTATTGTGTGGTGGGATTTTGTCCATTTTGGTCACTACTCTATCCCTAAGAACTACTAGAACATTACTGAATCACATTAGAATATAAGAAATGTTCTGTATTTATGTTTTGAGGAAAGCCACAGGAATCTCACTGCTCAGAGATTTTCAAGCCAGCCTTACAACTGTGAGCTGTGTGAGGTCTGGCTAGAGAAGACATTGACCCAACTGTTTAGTCATTGCTTTGAAAGTACTTTTTTGTTGTTGGTTTTAGAATTTCATTTAAAAAAAAAAGTACTGATAAATTTGATCGTGCTTATTTCACAGGCAGCCCTGTTTAATATTAAAAGGACTTTTTCTCTCTTGTCTGTATATTGTTGCTATGATGCTATGATCTAAAAACATCCTGGGGCGCCTGGTTGGCTCAGTTGGTTAAGCGACTGCCTTCGGCTCAGGTCATGATCCTGGAGTCCTGGGATTGAGTCCCACATCGGGCTCCCTGCTTAGCAGGGAGTCTGCTTCTCCCTCTGACCCTCCCTCCTCTTGTGCTCTCTCTCTCTCTCTCATTCTCTCTCTCAAATAAATAAAATCTTAAAAAAAAAAATCCTGTGGGCCATGAACTGGGTTTTTAATATACATATTTAATTTTATATATGTTTAATTATATCATTTAATCCTCACAATGCCTTAAGGTTCATGATGTGAGGTAGGTAGTTAGGCATGAACAAGGAGGGATAAAGCAGATGCTGGCTACATCCTCACAGCCATCCCTGAGGGTTAACAGCCACACCTTCAAAGCCACCTCCAAGGGCTAACAGAACAGGAAAGGCCTAGCCACAGAGCTGGCTCAGAAGCCACAAGGGGACTTCCAAGAGCTGAGCAGGCATACAAAAGGTGCAGCTTGTCCTAAGGTCCAGGCAGAAACTCATTAGAAACTCATAAATATACAATACATAAGTAAATACAGTTATAACAGAATGCATCATGGATATGCAGATGTGCAGAAGCCAAAATGTTATAACCACCAGCTGTCAATCAAAAATGTCAATCAAAGCCAAATTTACATATACAAAAAGCAGGCTTAGAAGGATGCAGCTAGAGCTTCTTGGGGCCATTGCCACTCTTCCTCCAGCAGTGACCTGCTTTCTCTCTTGAAAATGTATTATATATACTTGGTATCTACTCAGTAAACTCTATCTCCCCATTCTGGTCTGGGGTCTCTAATTCTTTGGTGTATCTGGGACAGGAACCAAGCAGCCCAGTGACATCAGTAGGTTATATTTATGTCTTTTATAGTTTGAAACTTTATAGAAAGTAACAGACACAGAATTTGAACCCAGATACCTCTGACTTTAAAGCTTCACTTTTAACCACTGTTCTATTTACCAGTGCATAGGCAGCTCCTGTCCATGGAAAAGGAGGGTACTTCCAATATATGTGAGGTTCTTGAGCAGACATAGAAAAATAGCAAATAAGTTCTTGTTTACGTACTGTCTTAGGTCGCGCCACTATAGCAAAATACCACAAACAGGGGACTTAAACAGCAAACATTTATTTCTCACAATTTGGGAGTCTTGAAGGTCCAAGATCAAGTGCAGGCAGATTTGGTGTCTGGTGATAACTCTCTACTTGGTTGGCAGACAGTTGCCTTCCTGCTGTATCCTCACATGGCACGGAGAGAATGAGGGCTCTGGTCTCTTCTTCTAGGGCACTAGTACCATCATGGGGGCTTCACCCTTATGACCTCCTTTAAACCTAATTACTTCCCAAAGGCCCTGTTTTGAAATACCATCACACTGGGGATTTAGGGCTTCAGCATATGAAGTTTGGGCACAAACATTCAGTCTCCATAACAGGTACATTTGTAATTCTTTTCAATAATTTTTTCCAAAGTAAGATTCCTCATAGAAGATCCATTTATCTTCTTTTTGTCGTTAGAGTCTTCTCTTTGTTGTACATTTTTCCCATAGGCCTCTGACAGCCAAGGTTTTCTCTTAGGCTTCTGGGATATCCTAACAAACTATTTTAGATTCTTCAATGTTCCCTAACACGAAATCTCTGTGCCAGGTGATCTCTTTTATTCTTTCAGTCTCTTTTAATCTCTGTTTTCTGCCTTTTTCCCCAATGAAGAAATTATTCTACTCATACTGTGCTGTCTCTGTGATTTTGAAGCTAACTCACTTCAAGAACTTTCCATGACCGGGGCACCAGGGTGGCTCAGTCGTTAAGCGTCTGCCTTTGGCCCAGGTCATGAGCCCAGGGTCCTGGGATCGAGCCCGGTATCGGGCTCTCTGCTCGGCGGGAGGCCTGCTTCTCCCTCTCCCACTCCCCCTTCTTGTGTTCCCTCTCTTGCTGTCTCTCTCTCTGTCAAATAAATAAATAAAATCTTTAAGAAAAAAAAAAAAAGAACTTCCCATGACCATCCTAGTTAGGTGGAGAGATCTAAATCTACTTTTATTTCTTTTCTGGGATCCTGGTATCAGTGTTAACATAAAAGTTTACCTGGACAGCAACTATTTGCCATAGATAGTCCCCTCATCGTAATGCAGAAAATATTTGAAGTCTATGACCATCGTATAGATACTGACATTTCTATTTCCTTCACATATTATCCTTGGTTTTCTTCTGTTTGTTTTCACAAATAGTTTCCTGTTGGAGTAGCCAAAATTAGCATCAATAGTACCAGTGTATTCTCCAAATAAGTCAAGAGAAAACTGAGATGTATTGTAAATTGGGCCTTTGTTTAAAGAGTTCCATCAAAACAGTGGAATTCTCTTGTAATATGTGGTTTTTGAATTTTTTAAAGATTTTTTATTTGACAGAGAGAGAGAACATGAGCAGGGGGAGCAGCAGGCAGAGGGAAAGGGAGAAGCAGGCTCCCCACTGAGCAAGGAGCCCGACGCAGGGCTCGATCTCAGAACCCTGGGATCATGACCTGAGCTGAAGGCAGACGCTTAACGACCGAGCCACCCAGGAGCCCCTGGTTTTTTAATTTTTTAAAGACTGTAATTTATTCATCATAGTTGTTTGAATCTGAACACTGAATTCCAAAACACTGGTTTGGAAAAACACTAAGTGTTGAACTAGGAACGTGGTCATGATACTTTGGCACCTCATTCATTATTCAGAGCCTGCAGCATTGCCTGCTTATGAACATGAAGAGTGTCACCAGGAACTCGAAGAAGACCAGCCAGAAGAGCAGGATCCAGCCACAACTCTTGGTGGAATGTCCCAAAGATGCTCTGCAGCTTGAATTAGGGATGAAGTGCTGCACTCAGCCAGGCTCCCAATGAATAAATTCTTCTCATTCCTGGTTGTGTGTGTGTGTGTGCGCGCGCGCTTGTGCACATGGACATGCCCGCAGGCACTCATTTTTAATTTTCCTAAAGCTGAAGGAGCTCCTGCCTGCACAGCATGAGCCAAAGGGTTTATCCTTTCCTGCTGAAAATCACTTCCCTCCCACTCTTCTGGCTGCCTTTACCTAGGAAAAATCACTTATTATGAACTGACACGGCTTCCACATTAAACTGACATAATTTCTCTTTTTAACAATTAAATGTGAATTAATTAATTTTCTAAAAACTTATATAGCAGGACAAATAGTACATTACCATTTTTAATCATAGTCCTAAAGGGAAGCCTACTCTTTCTTCCCATGGCACTTTTTTTTTTTTTTTTTGAGTAATTTCTATACCCAGTGTGGGACATGAACTCACGATCCCATGATCAAGAGTCACTTGCTGTATGGACTGAGCCAGCCAGGCGCCTCAAGAGACCTCTCTTTTAGTACAGAAGGAAAACATTGGCTATGTTGGTCTTAGAGGCTATGTAATAACTATACCTAGGGTTATTTTCACTTTAGTCTGAATTTGCTTCAGTTCAATCATACAGTACATCAATTAACCATTCAGTATTATACTTGAGAGAATGTAATGATATGTTAACTAAAGTTACGATAATAGAATTTTGTACATTGAAGTAGAATGAAATTGCGTTAAGAATTTAGACTTGGGGCGCCTGGGTGGCTCAGTCGTTAAGCGTCTGCCTTCAGCTCAGGTCAAGGTCCCAGAGTCCTGGGATCGAGCCCTGCATCAGGCTCCCTGCTCAGCGGGGAGCCTGATTCTCCCTCTCCCACTCTCCCTGCTTGTGTTCCCTTTCTCGCTGTGTCTCTCTCTGTCAAATAAATAAAATCTTAAAAAAAAAATTCAGACTTTAGGTGGCATCACATTCCGGGACTTCAAGCTCTATTACAAAGCTGTAATCATCAAGACAGTATGGTACTGGCACAAAAACAGACACATAGATCAATGGAACAGAATAGAGAGCCCAGAAATGGACCCTCAACTCTATGGTCAACTAATCTTTGACAAAGCAGGAAAGAATGTCCAATGGAAAAAAGACAGTCTCTTCAACAAATGGTGTTGGGAAAACTGGACAGCCACATGCAGAAGAATGAAATTGGACCATTTCCTTATACCACACACAAAAATAGACTCAAAATGGATGAAAGACCTAAATTGTGACAGGAGTCCATCAAAATCCTAGAGGAGAACACGGGCAGCAACCTACTGACCTCAGCCGCAGCAGCTTCTTCCTAGAAACATAAAGGCAAGGGAAGCAAGGGCAAAAATGAACTGTTGGGACTTTATCGAGATGAAAAGCTTTTGCACAGCAAAGGAAACAGTCAACAAAACCAAAAGACAACCAACAGAATGGGAGAAGATATTTGCAAATGACATATCAGATAAAGGGCTAGTATCCAAAATCTATAAAGAACTTATCAAACTTAACACCCAAAGAAAACTAATCCAATCAAGAAATGGGCAGAAGACATGAACAGACATTTTTCTGAAGAAGACATCCAAACGGCCAACAGACACATGAAAAAGTGCTCAACATTACTCGGCATCAGGGAAATACAAATCAAAACCTCAGTGAGATACCACCTCACACCAGTCAGAAGGGCTAAAATTAACAGGTCAGGAAATGACAGATGTTGGCGAGGTTGCGGAGAAAGGGGAACCCTCCTAAAGTGGTGGGAATGCAAGCTGTTGCAGCCACTCTGGAAAACGGTCTGGAGGTTCCTTAAAAAGTTGAAAATAGAGCTACCCTATGACCCAGCAATTGCACTACTGGGAATTTACCCCAAAGATACAAATGTAGTGATCCTAAGGGGCACCTGCACCCCAATGTTTATAGCAGCAATGTCCACAATAGCCAAAAATGGAAAGAGCCAAGATGTCCATCGACAGATGAATGGATAAAGAAGATGTGGTATATATATATACAATGGAATATTATGTAGCCATCAAAAAAAAAAAAAAGAAATCTTGCCATTTGCAATAACGTGGATGGAACTAGAGGGTATTATGCTAAGCAAAATAAGTCAATCAGAGGAAGATAAGTATCATATGATCTCACTGATATGAGGATTTTGAGAAACAAGACAGAGGATCATAGGGGAAGGGAGGGAAAAATGAAACAAGACGAAACCAGAGAGGGAGACAAACCATAAGAGACTCTTAATCTCAGGAAATAAACGAGGGTTGCTGGAGTGGAGGGGTGTGGGAGGTTGCGGTGGCTGGGTGATGGACATTGGGGAGAGTATGTACTATGGTGAGCACTGTGAATTGTGTAAGACTGATGAATCACAGACCTGTACCCCTGAAACAATACATTATATGTTAATAATAATAAAAAAGAATTTAGACTTTAGGGTGTCTCGGTGGCTCATTCATTTAAGCATCTGCCTTCAGCTCAGGTCATAATCCCAGGGTCCTGGAATTGAGCCCCACATCAGGCTCCTTGCTGAGCGGGGAGCCTGCTTCTCCCTCTGCCACCCACTCGTGCTTGCTCTCTCTCTCCAGTGCTCACTCGCTCTCTCAAATAGGTAGATAAAATCTTAAAAAAGAATTTAGCCTTCAGAAAAAAAATGTATAATTTGGAGTTTGTACTGGGTAGCTAGCTGACCTTCCCCAAACTCAGGTTTCATCCACTGGTAAAATAGCAGTAATAAAACCTGCCCCCGTGGGGCACCTGGGTGCCTCAGTCAGTTAAGCGTCTGCCTTTGGCTCAGGTCATGATTCCAGGGTCCTGGGATCAAGCCCCACATGGGGCTCCCAGTAGGGAGCCTGCTTCTCCCCCTGCCTCTGTCCCTTCCTCCCCTCTCTTTGTCTCCCCTCCCCCTGTGCACGCACGCTCTCAAATAAATAAATACATAAATAAATAAAAAGAAACTGCCTCCAGCCCTTGGTTGAGGATTAAAGAACACAACAAGTTAAAGTTCTTAGTATAGTACCTACTACATACGAGTTTTCAGTATTTGTTATTATCATAAGTGTAATTATGTGAAAGTGTGCATATTTTAAGACTAGAAAAGAATACTCGGGGCAATGAGTTAATCCACATTAATTTCTAAGTATTCATAATGTTTTTATTGTAATATATATAATGTTATTTAAATTATAATAAATCACTTTAAAAGTAATTTGTAAATTTTAACATATTAAAAAAATTTTTATTTAAATATATCTTAAATATTATATAATGAGAAAGTACTCCAGTTCCACATTGATGAACCATATAGGTATCTGTTGCATATTGGTATGTCTAAGAGTTGGAGGCAGTCAGATAAATGACATCAGTAGCATACTGTGATGATTTGAGCATACAGAGAGAGCGTTTGGTTCTGGGGTTCAATACAACAGCTAAGTAATGTGGCTCTTCTGCTCGAGCCGCAGTAGCGTTGTGGTTCCTCATCGCCTTTCCTAGTTGTTTACTCTGCCTGGAATGCCCGGAATGCTCATCGCCTTGAGCTGCACTATCATGTAGATAGCCCCTTAAGTGTTACTGCCTCTGTCTGCTGCCTGATTTAGATGTAATGCTATCCTGTTTTTGTTCTCTACAAGGCTCTCTGACATTTTTGTGATAGATTTATTTGTTAATTGTCTGACCTCCCCATAAGACTGTATGATCCGCAACAATAGAAACTTTGTCTTTTTCATACCATATCCTCAGTACCTAGAACTATACCTGGCATAGAGTAGGCATTTGATAAATATTTTGAATGAGTAAGTGAACAAATGATTGTTGTAGTATTATTAGTACGTAGATGTAATTCAGGAGCATCTCACATTTCTAAATGAACATTTTTATATAGCTACACAGAAATATTTGGTTTTTTCTCTTATCCCATGTGTTATTTTCTAGGTTCAGTGATTTAAGGGCAAGGTAGTAAATATTTTAGGATTGATGTCTCTATACTCACCTCAGCTGTTGTAGTGAAAGCAGCCATAGACAATATGTAAATGAGTGAGTGTGGCTACGTTTTAGTTAAACTACAGGCATACCTCATTTTATTGCACTTTGCACAAACTGCATTTTTTACAAATTGAAGGTTTGTAGCAACCCTGCATTGAGTCAGGTCTTACCAGTACCATTTTTCTATCTGCATTTGCTCACTTCGTGTCTCTATGTCACCTTTGGGTAATTCTTGTAATATTTCAAGCTTTATCATTATTGTTATGTTTATTATGATCTGTGATCAGTAGTCTTTGATGTTACTATTATAATTGATTTGGGGGCACCATGAATTGCACCCATATAAGATGGCAAACTTAATACATAAATGTTGTGTGTTCTGACGGCTACACCAACTAGCTATCCGCCACCCAACCCCCCCATCTCTCTCCCTCTCCTCAGTCCTCATTATTCCCTGAGACACAGCTGTATTGACATTGGGTCAGTGAATAACCCTGTGATGACCTCTAAGTGTTCAAGTGAAAGGAAGAGTCCCACATCTCACACTTTAAAAACCAAAAATGATTAAGCTTAGTGAGAAAGGCATGTCAAAAACCAAGATAGACTGAAGGCTAGGCCTCTTGTGCTGGTTAGCCAAGCTGTGAATGCAAAAGAAAAGTTCCTGAAAGAAAATTAAAAAGTTCTATTCCAGTGACCACATGAATGATAAAAAAGCAAAACAGCCTTATTGCCGATAACGGGGAAAGTTTGAGTGGTCTGGATAGAAGACCGACCAGCCACGATCTTCCCTTAAGCAAAAGCCTAATCCAGAGCAAGATCCTAACTCTATTCAATTCCACGAAGCCTGAAAGAGGTGGAGAAGCTACAGAAGAAACGTTTGAAGCTAAGAGAGGTTGATTCATGAGTTTTAAGGGAAGAAGTCATCTCTATAACAAAAAGTGCAAGGGAAAGTAAAGCCCGTAGTGTTGACCTGGAAGCTGCAGGAAGTTACCCAGGAGATCTAGCTAAGATAGTCAATGAAGGTAACTACACTGAACAGTAGATTGTCAATGTAGATGAAACAGCTTCTTTTGGAAGAAGACACCAATTAGGGCTTTTCTTAGCCAGAGAGGAGAAGTCAGTGCCTGGCTTCAAAGGACAAGCTGACTGTCTTATTAGAGGCTAATGTAGGTGGTGACTTCAAGTTGAAGCTAGTGGTCATTTACTGTTCCCCAAATTCTAGGGTTCTTAAGAATTACTCTATTCTGCTGGTGCTCTATAAATGGAACAACAAAGCCTGCATGACAGCACATCTGTTCACAGCACGGTTTACTGAATATTTTAAACCCACCGCTGAGACTTACTGCTCAGAAAAAAGAGATTCCTTTCAAAACATTACTGCTCATGGACTGTGCACCTGGTTACTCAAGAGCTGTGATGGTGATCTACAACAAGATGAATGTTGTTTTCATGCCTGCTAACACAGCATCCAATCTGCAGCCCATGGATCAAGGAATCATTTTAACATTCAAGGCTTATTACTCAAGAAATACATTTCATCAGGCTAGAGCTGTCACACACAGTGATTCCTCTGATGGATCTGGGCAAAGTAAATTGAATCTGGTCTCTTTATCCATAAGCTCTGTTTGCTTTTTGTTTTTAGATTCTACACATAAGTGAGATCATACAGTATTTATCTTTTTCTTTGTGACTTCCTTCACTTAGCCTAATGTCTTCAAGGTCCATCCATATTGTTGCAAATGGCAAGATTTCATTTTTTTTTAAATGGCTGAATAATATTCCATTGTATATATATTTGCCACATTTTCCTTATCCATTTGTACATTGATGGACATTTAGATTGCTGCCATGTCTTGGCTCTGATAAATAATGCTGCAGTGAAGTAGGGGGGGGGGGGTGCATATATTTTCAAATTGGTATCCTTTTCTTCAGATAAATACCCAGAAGTGGAATTGCTGAATCATATGGTGATTCTATTTTTAATTTTTTGAGGAACTTCCATACTGTTTTCCATAGTGGCTGCACCAATTTACACTCCCACCAGCAGTGCACAAGGGCTCCCTTTTCTCCATATCCTCGCCAACACTTGTTGTTTTTTGTCTTTTTGATAATGGCCATAGAATGTATAATTTTAAAGAGGTTTTTGATTAATTCCTTTCATATTTAGGGTTAGGATATACAGCATATTTTTACATAAGATCTGTTTTCCCATTTTAATTCAAGTAGGATGACTTTTAGAGGTACACATCAAAGCAAGTTCAGTCATCTTAGAGAACAATTTACAAAATGATTTGTGTAGTTGTTAATTGCAGTAATTGTTTAGATAAGGTTGTAATTGGTGTGGCACGGTCGTAATAATAGCTAACATTCCTTGGGTTGTTACTACATTTCACATGCATTATCTATTTTAATCCTCCCTAATACTCAAATATAGGTAACATTATCCCCGTTTACCAGGTGAGGAAACTAAAGCTTAGAAGTGTTAAAGACCTTGCCCAAGGCCTTGAAACTCTAGAAAGTTGCAGATTTAGACTTGAAGTGGAGGTCTTTCTGCAGAGCTCATACTTAACCAGCTAGGCACAACGGCTCTGTTGTTGCTTTCCCAAGCAACTGTAAGTCATGAGTTATTGCTGTAATGGAGGGAGGGTGTTATTATATAGTAACAAGGCTGATTTGAAAGTTGCATGCTCCTCATTCTCTTTACTGTATAGTCATCTCTATTTTAAGATTTGTCATATTATCATTTCTAAACATCCTAAAATACCTCAGCATAGGGTGAATATAAAAGGATGATGTATGTTTACGGATCAGTTTTTTCTTTTTAAATTTTCTTTTTAAAATTGATAATCACATTCCAAAATTAAATTTTGTGAAAAGATAGACATTGAAAACTTTAGCTTTCATCTCTGTCAGAGTCTACTCCTCCATTCTCTCTCAACCCCTGTGGTATCCATTTTTATTAGTATCTTATTTATCCAGCCACTGTTTATGCAGATATAAGGAAAAAGGGGAAACAATATGTTGCTCCCTTTCAAAGATGAACTTTCTACAAATAGAATCTGTTTTTTCTCTATCTGCTTCTAATTGTCAATGAGAAGAAAAAATCTCATTAACAAAGTTTACTCTCTATCTAGTAGTCTTTCTCTACAGTTTAGTGCTTTTCCTTCGAGAAGTCTAAAACGTGCAGCAGGACTTTCTGTCACAGGTGATTTTTTTTTTAATTCCTTAATTTAGATGAGTGAATTATATTAGATCACAGTATATTTGAAAATTATTTTGAGTAGAAAAAAGTCCCCCAAAGCTGGACTGCTCTTCAATGTAGTCTGTGTTTGTATTTGATTCTGAAGGTACAGTATATCTACTATGGTAGCATTCATTAAAAAATAAAACATGATTTTTCTAATAAAGATTATCCATTTTTGGTTAAGTCCAATGGCTAACTTTCCTTTCTTCTTATTCATTGTAGTTGAGGCAATCCCAGTCCTACTGCACAGACACAGAATGTCTTCAGGAATGTAAGTAATGGTGAGACAGGAGGAACCTTGGCATTGGGGGCAGAATTAGAGGACTGATGACTGTGAATATTTGTTGGAAATTTTTCTTACAGTTTGCTGTTTAAGGAAATGGTTCTCATTAATGTATTTCCTACTTAAATATTTCATTTTTTAACTTAAAAAATTTTTTTTGCCTCGCAAACAAACTCTGGTCATTGAAGAAAATTTTAAAATCATAGATAAGAAAAAACTTCCAGAATACTAAAAGATAACCATTACTGACAACTTGGTGCAAAACCTTTCAGACCTTTTTCTTGGCAAACATATGTGTAACAGTGCACTTTTGGCTGGTTGAACCGGACCATCAAGGCTGCTAGCACAAACCCCTCACCCTTTCTCTAGCATCTCTTTGCATCTGTTGGCAGCTTTGGGAACTTCTGAATGAAGGAAAGAAGCCATTCTTTCCTATGGTTTGGAAGCTTTGGGCCTTTTGGCTTTGACATTGGCATTCTCTAGAGAGCATAGGCAGTTGGGAGGTTTCTTAATGTGGCTTTTTGGGCAGTGTTGATGGTAAAGTGAGAATGAGAGCAGGAAGATGGATCCTGCATTTTGAATATAGCTGAGAGACTTGGTGGCTGTTTTTTTTTTTTAAAGATTTATTTTAGGGAGCTAGTGAGCATGTGTGTCTATGAGTAGGGGGAGGGGCAGGGAGAGAGGGAAAAGGGGAGAGAATCTCAAGCAGACTCCCCACTGTGCATGGAGCCGATTTGGGGCTCAATCTCACAACCCATAGGATCATGACCTGAGCCAAAATCCAGAGTTGAAGCCTCAACCAAATGAGCCACCCAGGTGCCCCTAGATTTGGTGGCTGTTAGGTGAGGCATCTTTTTTTTTTTTTTTTAAAGATTTTATTTATTTATTTGAGAGAGAGAATGAGATAGAGAGAGCATGAGAGGGGGGAGGGGCAGAGGGAGAAGCAGACTCCCCGCTGAGCAGGGAGCCCGATGCGGGACTCGATCCCGGGATTCCGGGATCATGACCTGAGCCGAAGGCAGTCGCTTAACCAACTGAGCCACCCAGGCGCCCTAGGTGAGGCATCTTTTTTTTAGGATACAAATGACTTGGGGGGAATTAATAACTAACATTTAAGCCAGTTCTGTCTTAGGCCATAATTTAACTAAGAATAGAAGTATGACATTAAAAGGAGGGTGAAACCTGGCACAATTAATTTCAAATACACTTATGAAAATGGGATCACTTTGGGGCGCCTGGGTGGCTCAGTTGGTTAAGCGACTGCCTTCGGCTCAGGTCATGATCCTGGAGTCTCTGGATCGAGTCCCGCATCGGGCTCCCTGCTCGGCAGGGAGTCTGCTTCTCCCTCTGACCCTCCCCCCTCTCATGTGTTCTCTCTCAAATAAATAAATAAAATCTTTAAAAAAAAAAAGAAAAAAGAAAACGGGATCACTTTGTATGTGTTGTTTTTCACTACTGTATTATAAACATATCAGTATATATTTATCTTAAAAAATAGTAAATGACTAAATAATAATACTTTATGGGGCTATACCAGTGTTTGTTTATTTTTTTTAAAGAAGATTGATTTTATTTATTTTAGAGTGCAAGCTCCTGCGAGCAAGCGGGGGGTGGGGCATAGGGAGCCAGGTAGAGAATCTCAAGCAGACTCCCCACTGAGTGTGGAGCCCGGCTTGGGGCTTGATCTCATGACCGTGACATCATGACCTGCACTGAAATCAAGAGTTGGACGCTTAGCCGACTGAGCTACCCAGGCGCCCCAGGATATACCAGTGTTTAAATTATTTCCTTTTGTTGGAATCTTAGGCTGCTGATATATCTTTTGCTATTACAAATAATAGTTGAACAAACATCCTTTGTATGCACATTTTTGAATTAATTAAATTGTTTTTTACTTTTTCCTTCCACTTCACCTTCTCCTACCCTTCACCTCCCTCTGGCAACCACCAGTAGTTTCTTTTTGTCTATGAGCTTGTTTTGTTTTGTTAGATTCCACATATAAGTGAGATAATGTGGTATTTGTCTTTCTCTGTCTTGCTTATTTCACATCCATCCAAGTTGTCACAAATGGCAAAATTTCATTGTTTTTTATGGCTGAATAATATTCTATTGTGTATATATATATATATATACCGCAAGTTCTTTTTCCATTCATTCATTGATGGACACTTAGATTGTTTCCATTTCTTAGCTATTGTAAATAGTGCTGCAATGAACATGGGCGTGCATATATCTTTTTGAATTAATGTTTTCATTTTCTTTGGAAAAAACCAAGAAGTGGAATTGCTGGATCATACAATGGTAGTTCTTGTTTAAATTTTTTGAGGAACCTACATACTGTCTTTCATAGTGGCTGCACCAATTTACATTCCTACCAACAGTGCACAAGGGTTCTTTTTCTGTGTATCCTCACCAACACTTATTTCTTGTCTTTTGGGTAATAGACTTTCTAACAGGTATGAGATGATATCTCATTATGGTTTTGTTTGCATTTCCTGATGATTAGTGATTTTGACTTGTTGGCCAACTGTGTCTTCTTTGGGAAAATGCCTATTCAATCTCCTGATGATTTTTAAATCAGATGGTTGGTTTTTGCTATTGAGTTGTATGGGTTCTTTATATATTTTGGATATTAACACCTTATATATGATTTGCAAATATTTTCTTTTTTTTTTTGAAGATTTATTTTAGAGAGAAAGAGCACGTGCTCAGTGGGAAGGGGCAGAGAGAAAGGGAGAGAGAGTCTTAAGCAGACTCTGTGCTGAGCATGGAACCTGACACAGGGCTCGATCTCATGACCCTGAGATTGACCTGAGCTGAAACCAAGAATTGCATGCTTAACTGACTCTACCACCCAGGCGCACCCCCCCCCCTTTTTTTAAAGAGCAATATTTTCTTGTATTCAGTAGGTTACCTTTTTATTTTGTTGATTGTTTTCTTTGCTGTGCAGAAGTCTTTTAGTTTGGGGCACCTGGGTGGCTCAGTCAGTGAAGCATCTGCCTTCGGCTCAGGTCATAACCTCAGGGTCCTGGGATCGAGCCCTACATGGGGCTCCCTGCTCTCCCTCTCTCTCTGCCTGCCACTCCCCCTGCTTGTGCTGTCTCTCTCTCTGTCAAATAAATAAATAAAATCTTAAAAAAAAAAAAGTCTTTTCATTTTTATTAGTCCCACTTGTTTATTTTTGCTTTTGTTGGTTTCACTTTTGGTGTCAGATTCATAAGGTCATTGACAGGACCTTTGTCAAGGAGATAAGTTGACTGTATTTTCTTCTAGGAGCTTTGTGGTTTCAGGTCTTACTTTCAAATCTTTGACCATTCTGAGATAATTTTTGTGTATGGTATAAGATAGTGGTCCAGTTTCATTCTTTTGCATTCAAACAGCCAGGGGCTGTCCAGTTTTCTAATACCATTTACTGAAGAGATTGTCCTTTCCCCATTGTATATTTTTGACTCCTTTGTTGTAAATTAATTGATCATATATACATGTTCATTTCTGGGCTCTGTTCTATTCCACTGAGATATGTGTGTGTGTGTGTGTGTGTGTGTGTGTGTGTGTGTATAGAGAGCAAGAGAGAGCAAGAGTCGGGGGTAGAGGGAGAAAAAGGCTCCCTACTGAGCAGGGAGCCAGAAGGGGGCTCAATCCCAGAACCCTGGGATCATGACCTGAGCCGAAGGCAGACACTTAACAACTGAGCCACCCAGGCAACCCTGGGTGTCTTACAGTTTCAACATACAGGTCTTTCACTTCCTTGATTAAATATATTCCTAGGTATTCTATTCTTTTTGATGCAATTATAAATGATATTATTATTATTTTTTTAAAGATTTTATTTATTTTTTGACAGAGAGAGACACAGCAAGAGAGGGAACACAAGCAGGGGAGTGGGAGAGGGAGAAGCAGGCTTCCTGCGGAGCAGGGAGCCTGATGCGGGGCTTGATCCCAGGACCCTGGGATCATGACCTGAGCCGAAGGCAGATGCTTAACGCCTGAGCCACCCAGGCGACCAAATGATATTATTTTTTTAATTTCTCCTTTTGCTAGTTTATTAGCATATAGAAACACAACAGATTTGTGTATTGATTTTGTATCTTACAATATTACTGACTTTGTTTTTTCTAACATCTTTTTTGGTGGCATCTTTAGGGTCTTCTATATATAATGTCATCTGCTAATAGTGACACTTACTTCTTTCTTTTAAATTTGGTTGCCTTTTATTTCTTTTTCTTACCTAATTGCTCTGGCTAGGATTTCCAATGCCATGTTGAATAAAAGTGGCCAGAGTGAACATCTTTTTTTTTTTTTTTTTTAAGATTTTATTTATTTATTCATGAGAGACAGAGAGAGAGAGAGGCAGAGGGAGAAGCAGCCTCCCAAGGAGCAGGGAACCCAATGTGGGACTCGATCCCAGTACCCTGGGATCATGACCTGAGCCGAAGGCAGACGCTTAACCATCTGAGCCACCCAGGCGCCCGAGAGTGAACATCTTTGTCATGTTCCTGATTTTAGAGGAAAAGCTTTCAGGTTTCACAGTTAAGTATGGTGTTAGTTGTAGGCTTTATTATGTTGAGGGACATTTCCACTTTGTTCAGAGTTTTTGTCATAAATGAATGTTTACTTTTGTCAAATGCTTTTCCTGCATCTATCAAGATGATCATATGATTTTTATCCTTAATTTCGTTAATGTAGTATATCACATTGACTGATTTGTGGGTGTTGAGCCAACCTTACATCCCTGGAATAAATCCCACTTGATTATGATGTATGATCTTTTTAATGAATTGTTGAATTCCATTTGCTAATATTTTGTTGAGGATTTTTGCATCTGTGTTCATAAGGGACATTAGCCTGTAACTTTTTTTTCTTGTGCATCCTTGTTGGTTTTCATATCAGGGTAATGTTTGTTTCATAAAATGAGTTCAGTAGTGCTAATCCTCTTCTATTTTTGGGTGAGTTTGAAAAGTATTGTATTAATTCTTCTTTAAATGTTTGGTAGACCTCACCAGTGAAGCCATCTGGTCCTGGACTTTTGCTTGTTGGGAGGTTTTTGATTACTGATTCAGTCTCCTTATTAGTTATCAGTCTGTTCAGATTTTCTATTTTATGATACAGTCTTGTTTTATCATGGAGGCTCTATGTATCTAGGAATTTATTCATTTCTTCTAGGTTGTCCAATTTGTTGGTGTACGATTATTCACAGTAGTCTGTTATGATCCTTTATACTTCTTTAGTATCAGTTGTAACATCTCCTCTTTCATTTCTGATTTTATTTGTCCTGTCCCTCTTTTTTTTGTTAGTCTGACTAAATGTTTGTCAGTTTTGTTTATCTTTTCAGAGAATCAGCTCTAAGTTGTATTGATCTTTTCTGTTAACTTTTTCATTTCTTTCTTTTTTTTTTTTTAAGATTTTATTTATTTATTTGACAGAAAGAGACACAGTGGGAAAGGGAACACAAGCAGGGGGAGTGGGAGAGGGAGAAGCAGTCTTCCTGCCAAGCAGGGAGCCTGATGCAGGGCTCCATCCCAGGACCTGGGATCATGACCTGAGCTGAAGTCAGATGCTTAACGACTGAGCCACCCAGGTACCCCTGTATCATTTATTTCTATTCTAGTCTTTGTTATTTCCTTACATCTACTGACTCTGGGCTTCATTTGTTCTTTTTTTTCCCAGCTTTTGAGGTGTAAAATTAGATTGAGACTTTTCTTATTTTTTGAGGTAGGCATTTATTACTGTGAACTTCCCTCTTAGAACTGCTTTTGCTGCATCCCATAAAATGTTATATTTCCATTTTTGTTTGTTTTGGGATATTTTTTGATTTTATAAAAATTTTTTCTGGGGTGCCTAGCTGGCTCAGTTGGTAGAGCATATAATTTTTGATCTCAGTGTCCTGAGTTCAAGCCCCATGTTGGGTATGGAGCCTACTTTCAAAAATAAAAATAAATAGAGAGGATGAGCAAAATGGCAGAGGAGTAGGAGTCCTAAATTTTGTCTGGTCCCAGGAATTCAGCTAGATAGCTATCAAACCATTCTGAACACCTATGAACTCCCAACAGGAGATCGAAGAAGAGCATAAACTCTCTGAACAGAAAAGTGACCACTTCCTGGAAGAGTCATATTCTATGCCTACAATGAAGGCATAGAATGAAGGCATCTATGCCTAAATGAACCTTATTTTTGGTATATATATAAGTTGTTATCTCTTTAAAATTTTGGGATACAGTTTCTTCTGACAGACCAAAATATACCCTAAATCTCTAGTGTATGGCTATATTCTAGTCTCCTGCCTGATCACATTCTCCCTTTTTTTTTTAAATTTCTTTCTTTTTTCAACCAACTTCTTATCAATTCCTTTTATAAAATCTTTTATAACTTTCATCTTTACAGTCATATTTCATCCCTTCATCATATTTACCCTTATATTTGTACATATGTAAGTTTTTCTTTCTTTAAAATTTTGGGAGGCAGTTTCTTCTAACAGACCAAAATACGCCCAAAATCTAGTGTGTGGCACTGATCTGTTCACCAGCCTGATCATATTTGATCATATCCTTTTTTTCTTTTTCTTTTCCTTTCTTTTCCCCCGGTTTTGGGTCTCTTCTGATTTGTTTAGTGTATATTTTTCTGGGGTCATTATCCTGTTAGCATTTTGTTCTCTCATTCAGCTGTTCTCCTCTGAACAAAATGACAGGACGGAAACACTCACTTAAAAGAACAGTACCGACTGCCAGGGACCTAATCAATACAGACATTAGTAAGATGTTGGAACTAGAGTTCAGAATGACAGTTATAAAGATACTAGCTGGCTTGAAAAAAGCATGGAAGATACTAGAGAAACCCTTTCTGGAGAAATAAAAGAACTAAAATCTAACCAAGTCCAAAATCTAAAAGGCTATTAATGAGGTGCAATAAAAAATGGAGGCTCTAACTGCTAGGATAAATGAGGCAGAAGAGAGAATTAGTGATATAGAAGACAAATGATGGAGAATAAAGAAGCTGAGAAAGAGATAAACAACTACTGGATCACGAGGGCAGAATTCGAGAGATAAGTGATACTATAAGATGAAACAGTATTAGAATAATTGGGATTCCAGAAGAAGAAGAAAGAGAGAGAGGGGCAGAAGATATATTGGAGCAAATTATAGCAGAGAACTTCCCTAATTTGGGGAAGGAAACAGGCATCAAAATCCAGGAGGCACAGAGAACCCCCCTCAAAATCAATAAAAATAGGTCAACACCCCAACATCAATAGTAAAACTCACAAGTCTCAGAGACAAAGAGAAAATCCTGAAAGCAGCTCGGGACAAGACGTCTGTAACCTACAATGGTAGAAACATTAGATTGGCAACAGACCTATCCACAGAGACCTGGCAGGCCAGAAACGATTGGCATGATATATTTAGAGCACTAAACAAGAAAAATATGCAGCCAAGAATACTATGTCCAGCTAGGCTGTCATTGAAAATAAAGGAGAGATAAAAAGCTTCGAGGACAAACAAAAACTAAAAGAATTTGCAAACACGAAACCAGCCCTACAAGAAATATTGAAAGGGGTCCTCTAAGCAAAGAGAGAGCCTAAAAGTAATATAGACCAGAAAGGAACACAGACAATATACAGTAACAGTCACCTTACAGGCAATACAATGGCACTAAATTCCTATCTTTCAATAGTTACCCTGAATGTAAATGGGCTAAATGCCCCAATCAAAAGACAGAGGGTATCAGATTGGATAAAAAAAATAAGACCCATCGATGTGCTGTCTGCAAGAGACTCATTTTAGACGCAAAGATCCCTCCAGATTGAAAGTGAGGGGGTGGAAAACCATTTACCATGCTAATGGACATCAAAAGAAAGCTGGGGTGGCAATCCTTATACCAGACAAATTGGATTTTAAACCAAAGACTATAATAAGAGATGAGGAAGGACACTATATCCTACTTAAAGGGTCTATCTAACAAGAAGATCTAACAATTCTAAGTATCTATGCCCCTAACATGGGAGCAGCCAATTATAGAAGCCAATTAATAACAAAATCAAACACATCAACAACAATACAATAATAGTAGGGGACTTGAACACCTCCCTCACTGAAATGGACAAATCATCTAAGCAAAAGATCAACAAGGAAATAGACTTTAAATGACACACTGGACCAAATGGACTTCACAGGTATATTCAGAACATTCCATCCCAAAGCAGCAGAATACACATTCTTCTCAAGTGCCCATGGAACATTCTCCAGAATAGATCACATACTGGGTCACAAATCAGGTCTCAACCGGTACCAAAAGATTGGGATCATTCCCTGCATATTTTCGGACCACAGTGCTTTGAAACTAGAACTCAATCACAAGAGGAAAGTCGGAAAGAACTCAAATACATGGAGGCTAAAGAGCATCCTACTAAAGAATGAATGGGTCAACCAGGAAATTAAAGAAGAATTTAAAAAATTCATGGAAACAAATGAAAATGAAAACACAACTGTTCAAAATCTTTGGGATGCAGCAAAGGCGGTCCTAAGAGGAAAGTATATAGCAATACAAGCCTTTCTCAAGAAAGAAGAAAGGTCTCAAATACACAACCCAACCCTAGTCCTAAAGGAGCTGGAGAAAGAACAGTAAATAAAGCCTAAACCCAGCAGAGGAAGAGAAATAATAAAGATCAGAGCAGAAATCAATGAAACAGAAACCAAAAGAACAGTAGAACAGATCAACGAAACTAGGAGCTGATTCTTTGAAAGAATTAATAAGATTGATAAACCCCTGGCCAGACTTATCAAAAAGAAAAGAGAAATGACCCAAATAAATAAAATCATGAATGAAAGAGGAGCGATCACAACCAACACCAAAGAAATACAAACAATTATAAGAGCATATTGTGAGCAACTATATGCCAGCAAATTAGATAATCTGGAAGAAGTGGATGCATTCCTAGAGATGTATAAACTACCAAAACTGAACCAGGAAGAAATAGAAAACCTCAACAGACCCATAACCACTAAGGAAATTGAAGCAGTAATAAAAAATTTCCCAACAAACAAGAGCCCAGGGCCAGATGGCTTCCCAGGAGAATTCTACCAGACATTTAAAGAATAATTAATACCTGTTCTTCTGAAACTTCCAAAAAATAGAAATGGAAGGAAAACTTCCAAACTCATTTTATGAGGCCAGCATTACCTTGATCCCAAAACCAGACAAACACCCCATCAAAAAGGAGAATTACAGACCGATATCCCTGATGAACATGGATGCAAAAATTCTCACCAAAATACTAGCCAATAGGATCCAACAGTACATTAAAAGGATTATTCACCACGACCAAATGGGATTTATCCCTGGGCTGCAAGATTGGTTCAACATCTGCAAATCAATCAATGTGATACAATACATTAATAAAAGAAAGAACAAGAACCATATGATCCTCTCAATAGTTGCAGAAAAAGCATTTGACAAAGTACAGCATCCTTTCTTGATCAAAACTCTTCACAGTGTAGGGATAGAGGGTACATACCTCAATATCATAAAAGCCATCTATGAAAAACCCACAGCGAATATTATTCTCAATGGGGAAAAACTGAGGGCTTTCCCCCTAAGGTCAGGAACACGGCAGGGATGTCCACTGCTATTCAACATAGTACTAGAAGTCCTAGCCACAGCAGTCAGACAACAAAAAGAAATAAAAGGCATCCAAATCAGCAAAGAAGTCAAACTCTTACTCTTTGCAGATGATATGATACTTTACGTGGAAAACCCAAAAGACTCCACCCCAAAACTGCTAGAACTCATACAGGAATTCAGTAAAGTGGCAGGTTATAAAATCAATGCACAGAAATCAGTTGCATTTCTATACACCAACAAGACAGAAGAAAGAGAAATGAAGGAGTCGATCCCATTTACAATTGCACCCAAAACCATAAGATACCTGGGAATAAATCTAACCAAAGAGGCAAAGAATCTGTACTCAGAAAACTATAAAATACTCATGAAAGAAATTGAGGAAGACACAAAGAAATGGAAAAACGTTCCATGCTCATGGATTGGAAGAACAAATATTGTGAAGATGTCAATGCTACCTAGAGCAATCTACACATTTAATGCAGTCCCTATCAAAATACCATCAACTTTTTTCAAAGAAATGGAACAAATAATCCTAAAGTTTGTATGGAACCAGAAAAGACCCCGAATAGCCAGAGGAATGTTGAAAAAGAAAAGCAAAGCTGGTGGCATCACAATTCCGGACTTCAAACTCTATTACAAGGCTGTAATCATCAAGAGAGTATGGTACTGGCACAAAAACAGACACATACATCAGTGGAACAGAATAGAGAGCCCAGAAATGGACCCTCAACTCTATGGTCAACTAATCTTCGACAAAACAGGAAAGAATGTCCAATGGAAAAAAGACAGTCTCTTCAACAAATGGTGTCGGGAAAATTGGACAGCCACATGCAGAAACTGTACCATTTCCTTACACCACACACAAAAATAGACTCAAAATGGATGAAAGACCTAAATGTGAGACAGAAATCCATCAAAATCCTAGAGGAGAACACAGGTGGCAACCTCTTCAACCTCAGCCGCAGCAACTTCTTCCTAGAACCACCACCAAAGGCAAGGGAAGCAAGGGCAAAAATGAACTATTGGGACTTCATCAAGATAAAAAGCTTTTGCACAGCAAAGGAAACAGTCAACAAAACCAAAAGACAACCGACAGAATGGGAGAAGATATTTGCAAATGACATATCAGATAAAGGGCTAGTATGCAAAATCTATGATAAACTTATCAAACTCAACACCCAAAGAACAACTAATCCAATCAGGAAATGGGCAGAAGACATGAACAGACATTTTTCCAAAGAAGACATCCAAATGGTCAACAGACACATGAAAAAGTGCTCAACATCACTCGGCATCAGGGAAATACATATCAAAACCTCAATGAGAGGGCGCCTGGGTGGCTCAGTCCTTAAGCGTTTGCCTTCGGCTCAGGTCATGATCCCAGGGTCCTGGAATCGAGTCCCACATCGGGCTCCCTGCTTGGCAAGAAACCTGCTTCTCCCTCTCCCATTCCCCCTGCTTATGTTCCTGCTCTCGCTGTCTCTCTCTCTGTCAGATAAATAAATAAAATCTTTAAAAAAAAAAAAAAAAACAACCTCAATGAGATACCACCTCACAAAATTAACAAGTCAGGAAACGACAGATGTTGGCAAGGATGCGGAGAAAGGGGAACCCTCCTAAAGTGTTGGTGGGAATGGAAGCTGTAGCAGCTACTCTGGAAAACAGTCTGGTGGTTCCTGAAAAAGTTGAAAATAGAGCTACCCTACGACCTAGCAATTGCACTACTGGGTATTTACCCCAAAGATACAAATGCAGTGATCTGAAGGGGTGCGTGCATAGCAACAATGTCATATGTTTATAGCAGCAATGTCAACAATAGCCAAATTATGGAAAGAGCCAGGATGTCCATCAACAGATGAATGGATAAAGAAGTTGTGGTATATATATACAATGGACTGTTACGCAGTCATAAAAAAAAATATTGCCATTTGCAATGACGTGGTTGGAACTAGAGGGTATTATGCTAAGCGAAATAAGTCAGTCAGAAAAAGACATGTTTCATATGATCTCACTGATATGAGGAATTCTTAATCTCAGAAAACAAACTGAAGGTTGCTGGAATGGTGGGGGGTGGGAGGGATGGGGTGGCTGGGTGATAGACACTGGGGAGGGTATGTGCTATGGTGAGCACTGTAAATTGTGTAAGACTGATGAATCACAGACCTGTACCTCTCAAACAAATAATACATTATATGTTTAAAAAAAAAAAAAGGAAGGGGAAAAATGAAGGGAAATCAGAGGGGTAGATGAACCATGATAGACTATGGACTCTGAGAAACAAACTGAGCGTTCTAGAGGGGAGGGGAGTGGGGAGGGGGATAGGTTAGCCTGGTGATGGGTATTAAAGAGGGCACATATTGAATGGAGCACTGGGTGTTATACGCAAACAATGAATCATGGAACAGTACATCAAAAAAATAAAAAATAAATACATACATAAAATAAAAGTGGGTGAATACTGTCTTTAAAAAAATTCATTTTTCTTTAACCCACTGGTTCTTCAGTAGCATGCTTAATCTCTACATATTTGTGAATTTTCCAGCTTTCTTTGTCTAATCGATTTCTAGTTTTATATTGCTGTGGTCGGAAAAGATGCTTGATATTATTTCAATCCACTTAAATTTATTAAGACTTGTTTTGTGGTCAACATCTGATCTGTTCTAAAGAATGTTCTATGTGCACTTGGGAAATATGTGTATTCTGTTGCTTTTGGATGGAATGTTCTGTATGTACAGTTAAGTCCATCTGGTCTGGCATGTCATTTAAGGCCAGTGTTTCCATATTGATTTTCTTTTTTTTTTTTTTAAGATTTTATTTATTTATTTGACAGACACAGTGAGAGAGGGAACACAAGCAGGGGGATTGGGAGAGGGAGAAGCAGAGAGCCCAATGCGGGGCTCGATCCCAGGACCCTGGGATTATGACCTGAGCCAAAGGCAGTCGCTTAATGACTGAGCCACCCAGGTGCCCCTCCATGTTGATTTTCTGTCTGGATGATCTATCCATTGGTGTGAGGTATTGAAGTCCCCTATTACTGTATTGCTGTCTGTTTCTTCATTTAGATCTGTTAATATTTGTTTTATGTATTAGGTGCTCCTATAAATATTTACAAATGTTATATCCTCTTATTGGATTTGCCCTTCATCATTATGTAATGCCCTTATTTGTCTCTGATAGTCTTTGTGTTAAAATTGATTTTATCTGATATAAGTATAGCTACTCCAGCTTTCTTTTGGTTTCTATTTGCATGGAACATCTTTTTCTGTGCCTTCACTTTCAGTCTGTGTATGTCATTTACATTTAGAATGAGTCTTTTTTTTTTTTTAAGATTTTATTTATTTGACAGAGAGAGACACAGCAAGAGAGGGAACACAAGCAGAGCAAATGGGAAAGGGAGAAGCAGGCTTCCCGCCAAGCAGGGAGCCCGATACGGGGCTCGATCCCAGGATCCTGGGACCTGAGCTGAAGGCAGACGCTTAACGACTGAGCCACTGTTTTTTTTTTAATCCATTCAGGCACTCTGTGCCTTTTTTTTTTTTTTTTTTTCAAGTAAGCTCTTCACCGGTTGTGGGGCTCAAACTCATGACCCTGAGATCAAAAGTCACAAGCTCTACTGAGCCAGCCAGGCACCCAACCACTCTGTGTCTTTTGATTCTAGAATTTAGTTTGTTTACAGTTAAAGTAATTAGTGATAGGTGTATATTTATTGCCATTGTGTTCATTGTTTTCTGGCTGTTTTTGTAGTTCCTTTCTGTTCTTTCTTCTCTTGCTTTCTTTGTGGTTTGATGACTGTTCCTTATTGTTATGCTTATTTTTCTTTTTCTATATCTTTTGCGTATTTACTATAGGTTTTTGTTTTATGGTTACCATTATGCTTACATATAACAACTTATTAGAGTCTATTTTAAGTTGATAACTTAAGTTTGATCCCATTCTAAATCCCAACATTTTAACTCCCTCTGCTACATTTTATGTACATTTTAAGGCTTTTTGCATATTACCAAATTGCATTTATTCATAGGCTAGTTCCTTATACTTATCATCCCTGAAGCTGAGCTCCACTTTATTTTGTATATGAAGCTAAAACACAGTAAGGTACTATTATAAAGGGACTTGTTATTACACTATTAATTATTGTTACCACTGTGTAAACTGGATGTCCCATTAAATTCTTTAAATATAACAACTTAGAGAAATAGGAGCTAGTACAGTGCTTAGCCCAAAGTAGAAATTTTCTCAGAACATTGTCCATTGGTGCAACAGAGTGGTAATCATATGCCTCTGGACAAGAAGGTAATGGTAATGTGCCGACTTTGTGTTAGTTGTTGGGATGATGGGTGGTGGTTCCTCCACTCCTGATTTCTTTATGTTGCTTTTTCAGTAGCATTCATTAATCTACAGTGTGCCCCCTGATAAGCAGCTCAGAATTTTCCCCTAGCAGGTAAAGCTAAAACCTGTTCTTCTAGTTGAAAATAATCTTAATTGAACTCCTTATGGAAAAACAAGTATTTATTACATTTGTGGTATTTGCGATGCTTGAGCCAGCCGCACCTTAAACCAAATACGCTCTTTATTTCTTGGAGTGAAATTTCATTTCCTTAATCTAAATGTAAAGACAAAACTCTAGAGCTTAAATGTTAATTTAGTTATATTGGCCAGTTTTTCTCCCTGCTTCTTTTAGCATTTGGTGGAAATCCTTTTTGAAAGCCATGTTTTTAAATGGTTTATGCAGTTGTTTCCTGTGGGCAATAGAATTTTCTTTGTATTCCAAATTTTCTCCAGTGAGTTTATGCTGTTTTCATAAAATATATATTAATCAGGAGTTCCCACAGACCCTCCTCAGGTTCAGTAATTTGCTAGAATGGCTCACAGAACTCAGGAAAACAGTTTACTTACATTACCAGTGTATCATAAAGGGTACAACTCAAGAACAGTCAAATAGAAGGGTTGCACAGGGCAAGGTATGTGGTGGAGGGGTACAGAGTTTCCGTTTTCTTTGGGTGTGCCACTTTCCTAGCACCTCGAGGTATTCACCAGTTAGGAAGCTGAACCCCACTGTTCAGAGTTTTTATGGAGATTCCATTCTGTAGACATGAATGGTTAAATCATTGGCCATTGGTGATTAACTAAATCTCCAGCCCCTCTCCTTCTGGAGGTTAGGGAGTGGAGCTGAAAGTTCAAGCTCTCTAATTATATGGTCCAACTCTGGCAACCAGACCCCATCCTGAAGCTCTCTAGGGGCCTACCCAGGTGACCTCATTAGCATACACTCGGGTTTATTATTGATAACAACAAATGACATTTCTCTCCTATCTCTCGGGAAATTCCAAGGGTTTTAGGATTTCTGTGTCAGGAACTGGAATGAAAACCAAATCTTTATTTCTTATTGTATCACAATACCCGTTGTGCCTGCCATGGTATCATGTTGCATGTATTTGAGATGATTTAATTGAATATGGAGCTTATTACTTTGTGTGGTAGCAGAATTTAGCTGCAATGTATTAGCAGATTCAGTTGCTGCATGATTCTTTATATTGAGCTAACCTCCATTTCATTGTCATGTTCACCCATAGTTTTGCTCTGTAGAGTAAGTCTGTTAACTCTTCAGAAAGACTGCCTTTCAGATAAAGTGTTGTATGGAAACCGGCTCTATCACTAACTTAATTCTGGAATAAATAAACTTGAAAACCAGTAACTGTGCTGAAGATAATGTAATTATTCTCTACAACCCCAGAATTGCGGAGTTAAAGCTTCCTGGTGCTAATGAATCACGTTCACTGTTGTTCTGTTTCTACTTTTCCACTGGAAACCTGTATCAGTTTAAAGAAATAGTCCTTTGGGATCTACCAGCTCTTAGAGCATCCCTCTGTACTCTTTCATCTTCCTGGTGTCCAGCTAAGTTAACGGCTTTATTGTTAATATTCCATTTGGCAAGCTGTTTGTAATACAGTTCCTTGTAACTAAAGACTTAAACCCTAAGCTTAACGACTGAGCCACCCAGGCACCCCTCACTATGAGAGTCTTACAGAGGAGTAGACATTTTGCTAGGGCTGCTTTGTCTAAGACATGAATTAGTAAATTTGTAATCTGAGGTTCAACTAAAGAGTATTTTATGAGCAAAGAGTATCAAAAATTAAGAGACTTGGGGTGCCTGGCTGGCTCAGTTGGTAGAGCATGCAACTCTTGATCCTTGGGGTTGTGAGTTTGAGTCTCAACGTTGGGTGTAAAGATTACTTAAAAAATAAAATCTTTCAAAAAAAGAGACCCCCTTTCCACATTGAATAATATATAAGAATTGACACTGGGATTGTACTTTTTTTTTTTTTTAAGATTTTATTTATTTATTTGACAGAGAGAGAGATAGCAAGAGCAGGAACACAGGCAGGGGGAGTGGGAGAGGGAGAAGCAGGCTTCCTGCTGAGCACAGAGCCCGATGTGGGGCTCGATCCCAGGACCCTGGGATCATGACCTGAGCCGAAGGCAGACGCTTAACAACTGAGTCACCCAGGTGCCCCTGGGGTTGTACTTCTATACAATTAACCTAGCATTTTATTTCTGAGAGAGAGGGCCACTATAAGAAGTGATAATATGTAGAAGTCACAGTTATCTTTCTTTGACTAACTTTAAATAATCTAATTTTACCTAACTGCTAGTTATAAATTTATTCATCAAAAATTCCTTTTAAATCTGTATTTTCCAATTTTACTACTCACAGGACAAATACCTTTCAGGGCTCTGTCTCACTCTGCGGTATTGTCGGAGATTCTGACGTGGCAAAGAGATTAAGAACACAGGCTCTGGAATGAGACCAGCTGTATTAAAATCCCAGTTTGGCCACATACCCACTGTATGACATTGGGATTTAATCTCCTTTTTCCCCAGTTTCCTCATCTATAAAATGAAAATATGATACTATTACCATAAAATAAGATTGTTAGGATTAATAGTTGGGGTGCCTGGGTGGCTCAGTTGGTTAAGTGTCCGACTTGATCTCAGCTCAGATCTTGATCTCAGGGTTGTGAGTTCAAGCCTTGTGTAGCCTACTTAAAATTTTTTTTTAAAGGATTAACAGAGATGATGCCTGGTTCAAAGTAACCACTCAAATTTTAGCTATTATTTAGTAATAAAAATAATAGTATTTGCTTTTTTAAAAACATCACTCTTGGAGCAGCATAGAGGATAGAATTAGAGAAGGCAAGAATAGGTATGGGGAGACCAGTTAAGAGGCTGTCACAATAAACTAGACAAGAAGTGATGCTAGCTTCAGCAGGTATGGAATGCCACTATAAGTAAATTTGATGGGGGTGCCTGGGTGGCTCAGTTGGTTAAGCGTCTGACTCTTGATTTTAGCTCAGGTCATGATCTCAGGGTCATAAGATCGAGTCCTGCATCAGCTTTGCACTGAGTGGGGAGTCTGCTTAAGATTCTCTCTCTGCCCCTCCCCCTGCCCCGCTCATATGTGCATGCACACATGCTCTCTCTCTCTCAAAAAAAAAAAGATACATTTGAGTGATATTTAGGAAGTAAAATTGACAGAAAACTTCATAATGGAGTAAATAGAAGGTCATTGAGAGAGAACAATAGATGTTTTCTTCAGTTTTTGGCCTAATGGAGACCCAGCTTGGTGGGGCATGGAGGATGGGGCTAGAAGAGATTTTCATGATTTTAGTTTGGGATATTGAGTATTTTAAGTGCAAGGTGAGATTTAAATCATCTGCAATTTTAAGAAGCTGCTGAATGGCTGGAACGTATACTACAGTTTAAGAACTGTTGGTATGAAAGGGCGCCTGGGTGACTCGGTTGGGTGTCTGCTTTCGGTTCAGGTCATGATCCTGGGGTCCTGGGATCAAGCCCCACATCAGGCTCCATGCTCAGCAGGGAGCCTGCTTCTCCCTCTGCCTCTGCCTGATGCTCCCCTTGCTTGTGCTCTCTTTCTCTGTCAAATAAATAAATAAAATTAAAAAAAAAAACTGTTGGTATGAAGATAAAAAAATAGTTGTAGACATACAGTTGGATATTTGGTCTGAAGTTCAGAAGAGCTGGGGTTGGAATATATAAATTTAGAGGTGGTCTGCATATAGAAGGTAAATGAAACCACAGGTGAGGATGACCGTGTGTGGAGCAAGAAGAGAAAGTAATCTAAAATTGACCATGAGAATTCCAAAATTTAAAAGCCAGGAAGAGGAAGACAAGCATGTATGGAGTGGGAAGTGTAAGAAAGAAAATTACGCAGTGGTAAGGCAAGAAGACAGAGGAAGAAAGTGTTTTTAAAAGGAGAAAATGGTCATGGAAAATGAGCACTATAATTATCCATGAGACTTCCCAGCATGGAGGTGTATAGGTGACCTTTTGAAGAGCTGTTTGTAGGATGGAGGTGGGTACCCACCTGAAGAGTGAATGGGAGGTAGTGAAATATAGTCATTTCTTAAGATGTTAGCTTGGATAGCTGGACAGGGAAAGGGTTTGAGGGAGGGATATTTTTTTTTCCCCAAGAGGGTGGAAACTTGATTGTGTTTAGGAGATTTGCATGATGGCTGCAACGGAGTGGGATGTTGAATACATGAGAGAGAGGATAATGGATAAGATCTCTGCAAGAGTGATGGGATCCAAAACTTAAGTGGAGAAATTTGTCTTAGTTATGAGGGGAGGCATGTTTAGTATAGTAGGAGAGAACAAAGAAAGGAGTGGATATGGATATAGAGGAAAAAAACACTGATGCATTGTGTGATTATGCAGTTTTGGTGACCTGGAGTCCAATGTTACCTGTTTCTGGGGAAGTGATGGGGTTTTGGACAAGAGGCCACATTCCTATCCAGCCTGCTCTTGGGCCAGCCCGGCAGTGTGCTTGACTTTTGTTCCCTTTGGTCACTAATCCTTTGGCCTCATGTAAGGCCACCCATCCCTTCCCTTTCCTCGGAATGAGACCTGGGCCCACGTTCCCCAATGCAGTGCATCAGCTTAGTTTCAACTTGTCTGGATTTCTTTTACTTTTTCTGCAGGGAGGGAGACCAAAACTGCAGTTACAGTCCTGATGAACTATTTTAGTAACCATTTAGATATACTATGTTTTTCTTTAGAAATCTAATCTATAATTTTCATTTTTGACAACTGAGTTCTCTAATGTACATCAACTATAAGTCTGTTTTATTTATCAGAAATTTGTTAAGCTCATACTGTGGGCCAGGCACTATGCTAGGTACTTGTTATAATGGATTAAATAAGATATGGCTGCCTTAAGGAGCTGGGAGAGACTACTACCATCACACACAGCCCTGACTTTTTTCTCTTGATAAATGCATAGACTTTAGAATATCTAGATCTGAATCCAACTTCTTTTTGCAAAAAAAGAAGGCCAAATTATTATCTCTTTGTTTGAGAATATCATGAAAGGGATCTTTATGTATTATACAACCCAAATGGTCCCTTTTCCTTATGCTCTGTTATTTTTTCATGCTGCTTCTATAATTAAAATGCAGAATTTTCCCCTCCTGAAGTAGAGTGTTTTTACTGTACATCAGGTGATCTTAACCTGGGTTTTGTAGATCTCAGTGTATCTAAGGATTGGTGGTTTTGTGAGTTCATGAACCTTCCCAAATTATATGCAAAATTGAGTGTGTACATATGGGTTCTTAGAGTAGAAAGAGTCCTTAATTTTTTGAAACTCTCAAAGAATTCTATCACACCAAAATACTAAGAACCACTTTACTATTAAAATCCTTATATAATAGGTTTTGTCCTATGACTGTTTACTATTCAGATTTTCTCACAAGAGGAAAGGGAAATTGAAGATGTAATATTTCATAATTGCCCTTCTTAAAACTATTTATACAGTTTTAATATCGATACAGTTTTTGAAATTGGCATTTAAACATCAGGATTTCTTTTTATGTTATCTAACAATATTATAACCATGCTACGGTTTTTGTTGCAAATACATTTTTTGTTTGTCTTTAGTACCAGGGCCCTCTGGTGATAATGGCATCAGTATTACCATGATCTTGATGGCCTGGATGGTTATTGCGGTGATCTTGTTTCTACTGAGACCTCCTAATCTAAGAGGATCCAACCTAACTGGCAAGCCAACCAGTCCTCATAATGTAAGTGTTGTGGATTAGAAATTCATTTGGGTAGGGGATGGGTATGGTCTGGGAACGGAAGGAGTTTGCTTGGACTGAAATAATAGAATTAGCAAAAGGAAGATTCGGCTAACGGAATAAGTTCTTCCAGTGTAGTCCTTGTCAATCTTGCAACCCCAAATGGCTTAGTCTTCATGGAGTTACATAGAGAGAAAAGCGCAGACCAGTAGTCCAAAAAGAATTTTAAAATACATTCCAATCTTTACTCACATTTCAGTCTCTCTTTAATAAAAAAATGATCCAGTTCGTAATAATCTACAGCAGTATTTCTCAAATCTCAGTCTTCCACTCCCCAGTTCCTCACAGTTGATCCCTTGCTTCTCATGGTTCCAGCTCCCTAAATTCTCTTACTAGCTACAGTTCAAATGTTTTTCCCTCTACTTCATTTTCTCCCCTTCCGTCCTAGCTATTAAATACAATAGAGGCCCTGAGCCTATCTGGTGAAATCCCATTTTCCTCTTGTTTTCCCATCCAATCTCTTTTAAACTCTTCCAGTTCTGCGTCATAATAGGTCAACTGAACTGACAGAAGAGAGGTAGGCTCATTCAGGTTGGTAAATCTTGATAGTCACGATTACCATTTTTAGAACCTTCGAGATAAAAAATATGATAAATAAAGTGACCCAACAGGGAGTTTTTGGTGCTGTCTTTAACAGAAACTTCATTGAAGGATTCCTTTTAATTGTTTTGAGAACCGGTATTTATATTTTTTTCTTTTCTATTTGACTTGGGTGTTACCTCTTTAAAGATATTTACATGATGAGTTCACTTGTTGAACACCAAATTATCCCACTAATTCCCTTCTCCAGCCTTCACCATGTGGAATTCCTAAAATAATTTCTTTTTTTCCACAGTCTTGTATTGCTAATATTAGAAGTTTAGTTAAACTAATTCCTTATGTAGGAGAAAGCAAATGTGGAATGATAATTGGTCAGTGCTTTGGTTTGTTTAGGAATAGAACATTTAGATATGTAGCCATGCTGACTTTAAGAAAGAATGCATCATTAGCACTATATAAAAATTTGCCTTAAATTTATTTTTTGTTTCTCTTGGAGAAGAAGTTATCCATAAAACAGCTTGTATATTGTCCTGATAAGATGCTTTCTCCTCAGTGTTTTTTCTTACTTTCTAGGTACCGTTTTATTACTTTCATATCAAAGAGCAACTTCCTCAACATTTGCAGCTAAAGAAATCCAACTTAATAAGCTGGCCTAGAAGCCATCAAAAGGGACAGAAATTTAAGATGATAGCCCCTAAACCTTACTTCATTGTAGGCCAGCAGTTCTTGGATAGTAGGCCCACTGCCCTAGGAGTAAGCAAGAAAACATACTAATTTCAAGTAGAAAATTGACCACCCTCAACCAGGGCCTCATATAACGTGTCAGAGTAAATAAATGGAATCTTCCTGAAGATTCCTAAAAGCTCTGATCTTTCCTTTCCAGTTCAAATACCTTCTCTTGCAAGTAGCAAAGATCAGCTCCACCTGGTTTACACATTAGAAAATCCAGAGAGGTAGGGTCAGTGTTTAGATTGTTTAACAGTATCATCGAAGACTGACTGTCTTTCTTCATTCCATCAGCTTCCTTCCACAGTGGGCTCCCTTTGTGGTCATAGGATGCCTGCCAGTAGCAACGGGAGCCACATGCTTCCTCATTGACATTCTGTAGTGAGAAGCAAAAGTCTCTCCTTTCACTTTGTAATGTGCCCAGTCACCTTAAGCAAGAGGGATGATACTACCTTTATTGGTTTAAATGTCATCTCTGGAGCTGTCAGGGAGCGCAGTTTCATCCATATCATTTTACTGTTACATAGTTTTCCTTTCTTCCATGCCACAGGGAGGAATAAGACAAACATTGGTGAATTATAGTGTTAAGCTAGTGTTCCCTTGTGTAAAAACTTATGAAAAGTTCAAATAAGTATATGATTAGGGATTGGAGGGTTGGGGGAGGCATGCTGCTCAGTTCTTACTATATGTGTTAGATTGGTTGCACTGGGATTTAAGAAGTCAGTTCCATAATTTCTATCTTTCTAATGCCAGGGACAAGATCCACCAGCCCCTCCTGTGGACTAACTTTGTGATATGGGAAGTGAAAATAGTTAACACCTTGCACGACCAAATGAACGAAGATGACCAGAGTACTCTTAACCCCATTAGACTGTTTTTCCTTTTGCATCTGCAATATGGGATGGTATTGTTTTCATGAGCTTCTAGAAATTTCACTCGCAAGCTTATTTTTGCTTCCTGTGTTTTCACCATTCCTTTTTACAGTATATTTGAGTAAGTGATTATATTAAAAAAGTTACATGGGCTTTTTTGGTTATCCTAAACTTAAACATTCCACTCATTCTGTTTGTAACTGTGGTCATAATTTTTTGTGATGATTTCTGGCCTGATTGAAGGAAATTTGAGATTCTGCCTTTAAATATTTTAAATAGTTTTGATAGGTTTTAAAATTGCTTTTTTTTTCATAAGGTATTTATAAAGTTACTTGGGGTTGTCTGAGATTGTATGAAAAAAAATTAGAGCCACACTGTATTTACATTTACCTTAATAGTTTATTTGTGGGTGGCAGTTTTTTTCTAGTTCTTGGGATTGTGGCAGCCTTTGGAATATTTTACAAATCTGTGTCATCCACTACACCTGGCTTGTGTGGCTAGAAAAAGAGGGGAGAAGAAATGAAATAGTTGTTCACTAAGTTTTTTATTCCCACAAAAATGTCTAATATTAGGAGAACTTTAAACATGATTTAAATATAGTGGGTGATTTACAGTCCATTATAGCCTTATAAGGTTCATGAAAGGAGGAAAAAAGTTAATGCTTTCTGCCTTTGCCAGGTATATTCTATACAGTAATAATTTAAGCTATAATTTATTTGTTAAATGGGTGCCTCTCAGGAACCTTTTCTGTTCTAACACTTCCCTGTTAAATGGAACTATCTTAAAGCTGTATTGGGGGCCTATTGGGTTACTGACATTTGAATGCTATTTACTAATTTAGTCTATTTTTTTCTGTGAAGAAAAAATTGAGTCTCTTGTTATCCTTCTGACTTCAGAAAATATTTGATGGTTTACTCCAAGGGAAAAGGAGGAAAATGAAAAAGCAATCAAGGATCTTTTTCTCACCCCTTATCTCATTCTTATTTAGTAATAAGATGGATTGGGGTGGGGAGGAGCATTAATATAAGTAAAATTTTGAAATGTATAAAAAGTAAAAGGTTGCATTGTTTTGCTCAGTTTGAAAGAAAATGAATACAAATGAGATAAAAACAAGTCTGCATTACCTATATGGTTATGGAATTTTTTTCTTAGCAAGTGATTACAGGTGGTTTATGGGGGCTAGAAGATATTTTGCTATCAATGTAAGGATTTTCCCCCCAGATCAGTCTAGCTTTTCACTGTATCGATCTGAGAAATTACTTGTATGAATTAATAAACTTCTCTATATCATTGTACTGTTAATAGAGTCTCTGATACAATTGTGTGACGCTCCTAGGGTATTCTTTTCCCCTTTATTATTATATACATTTTAGGCCATAAACTTTTTAAGGGCTTCATTTCATTATGTAATCCAATATTGACTGCTTGCATTCCTTCTGTGCATCTTAGCTTTGTACTCAACTTCTTGACATAGTATCACCTACTCTTAATTACTTGTGCTAATTGAGGGGTATCATAACACAGGTAAGTCAAATCTCGGATAAGTGAGCACCATAGATTAAAGGTTCTTCCTTTTGCTGTGGCCTACTGGAAGCCTTCCCAGCTTTATAGCTGTTAGAGTATTCAATGCAGAAAGGGCAGGGATGGCAGGGGATGGAGTTAAATCTCTATAAGCATTCCTTTTCCTGCTCTTGGTCCCTGGACTTTGAAGGCTTGCACATACATCCTACCAGTCTGTTCTCTAAGCTGCTAGAAAGCCAACCTCTGGCAGAGATACTGATGCATTCACTGAATCTATGGCTCACAAGTAATTGAGAATTGGCTTTGGTTGAAGCCAGTTGGCCTTGACATGGAAACAGAATGTCTAGTGTTAGAGACTTACAAATCTAGATTCTTACTCCTGGTTCTTCCTTTCTGTCACATACATTTAATTGACAGTACATCTAGTATATTAACCTTTTCCATATGGACCATCTATTTAATTAGCAACAAAAGTTTCTGGAGAAATATTTAGTTTTGGTTTTTTTGCTTGTAAAATTTCTCTACATTCCTGAGAAGGACCGCATACTACTGCATATAAAGTGTTCCTGTTAACCTAACTAGTAATTTATATTATTCTATTTAATTCTTAAAGCTTCTACATGTGGCCTTTTTATTGAGCACACTCTTATTCATTACTTGGCTTATAAACACTCACCAGAACTGTGGCTACAATCATTTTTAAATAATCTGG
Organism: Neomonachus schauinslandi; assembly: GCF_002201575.2. Taxonomy (NCBI): domain Eukaryota; kingdom Metazoa; phylum Chordata; class Mammalia; order Carnivora; family Phocidae; genus Neomonachus; species Neomonachus schauinslandi. Next base: position 171,075,236 of record NC_058404.1, read on the forward strand.
AAAAAAGAAAGATAAAGCTTCATATTTTAATCACTTTTGGCTCTTAAATATACCACAAATAACATTACGTTTATTTTGTTTTACAGTCATGTAATGTCCCTTACGCAAAATAATGTTTTCTTGCTTTCCATATGGAAAAAGTTAACATTGGAACAGTGTATAGTAAAAGATTTTATCATGTATCTATCCAAGCACTATCCCATGGCCAGCAAGTCGTATTTTAAATAACTTGCAGAGATTTTCTGAAGTAAATATTAGGTTCAGCTATTCCATGGTTACTTTTAGTGTCATTGTGGTATGTGATGTGATAGTGTTTATAGAATTACTGAATTCTTTTATTTTCAAGGAACCTTGGAAATTTACCACTCTGAATTAAAGCCTGTCACTCTAAATAAACGTGCTAAAATTTGACCAGCTCATCAGCTTAAGACACAAAACAGCAACTTGAAGGAGAAACGAAGAGTTTACACATAAGGGGTTAAATTTTTGTTGTTGCAATAGTAGGTTTAGTCTTAACATAATATTTCTAAATGAAAAAGCATATGTATTTGTTACCATGTCTGATGATTACTTTGTTAAGAGCGAAAGTGGTCATGTGATTGTACTAAATATTAATTGCTGTTTTTAAATGTTTAAATCATGCCAAACAAATCATGTCTGTGCCACCCAGGGTTTATTGTAATCTTTTACTGAGTACTTGGACTGGGATAAAGGGCTTGTACTATGCACTTTTTATTAATGAATAAATAGAAAACGTTAGTAATGTATTGTTTTCTGTTTGGCATTTGTGGGAAATGAAGCAAGCATCTTTTGCTTAGTAAAATGTTTACATCCTTTATTAAACAGTTTCTTTGTAAGATTTTTTACCCCTAACTAAAGGCCTTCCACAGAGAGAACTTTAAGTTACAAGAAAAATATGGATGTAATAGCAGTGGGGCCAATATTCAGAAGTAGGGATTCTGAGAATCTCTAGGAAATTAGGTTGCAATTACATTTCTTTCCTTATTCTTTTTTTTATTTCTTCCTAGAATACAGGGTTAGTAGACATTTGCTTTGAGGGAATAATATGCAATAGTGTTAATTATATATTTGAGCAGAACTGTGTTACTCCAAAGGAGCTAGACCTGTAACTATACTGAACACACACAAAAGTAAAGATTTGCTTTTGTCTAATGACCTGGAATGCACCCAGATACTAAAGATCATTAATCCCCATATACATGTAAAAATGGTAAAATTGCTCTGGCATGGTGTCTGTCTGATACTTAAGTGTTCTTTAAAATAGCAAAATTTGTGAAATATATAATTTCTTGGAGATAGTTAATGATTTCAATCTAAAGTTTGTCATATATGTCAGTAGATACCTGAACCCCTGTAAAACTAAGTTTTCATTAAATGGTTCTGCAATATTAGTTTTCCTCCCAGAAAGTAGAATTCTCATAAAATAAGGTTTTTTTGCTTCTTGCCATTTCATCTGATAGTTGTCTCAGTTCCAGATCTCAGTTTATAAGAGTCAGTTTTTCTCCCCACCCAGAAGTTCCATAAACACCAACTAGGATTATCATGCTCACATTTTTAAAAACTGGAGTTATCAAAGTGATCTTTTCCCCTGGGCAACTTAACTTTTACTATCTTTTCTCAAACAAATGGACTATGTTGGTTCAATAAACATTTCAACAGTGTTTATATTTGTTTATTAACTTTCTGCTTTAGAATGGGTGTTATTCAGAATTATGTTACAGAAAACATTTTAAACCGTCAGATGCCAAATTAAGATGTCTTTTGAAAGGGAGGTGGAAGGAGATGTTTGGGAAGCAGGGAATAGATAGGGATGAAGAATAATATGTGTGGTTTTAAGAATAAAGCAACTTTCATATCAAAAAAGAATATTCCCGGGGCGCCTGGGTGGCTCAGTTGGTTGAGTATGTAGCTCTTGATTTCTGTTCAGGTCATGATCTCAGGGTTGTGGGACAGAGCCATGCTTTGGGCTCTGCACTCAGTGGGGAGTCTGCTTGGGATTCTCTCTCTCTCTCCCTCTCCCTCTGCCCCACCCCCTCTAAAATAAATAAATCTTAAAAAAAAATCATATTCCCTTGTATAACACTCTGCTTATTTCCAGGAAATTCAGGAATGAGAAAAAAATATTTACAATCCCTGCAATACTAGAGGCCTTACCTCTTAAATATTTGGTTCCCATACTGCTCATAACCTCAGACACTCAGGCTATGTTTTGATGATTAATGGATTTGAATTGCATTATTTTTATTCATTTTGAAGAACTGAGCAGAATCAAAGAGCACATGTACTACAAAGCAGATTCGGCATTATGGAATAAGTCTACTGTGTTGTTTTTTATAAGATTTTATGTATTTGAGAGAGAGGGAGCGCACAGAGGGAGAAGCAGACTCCCCGCTGAGCAGAGAGCCCAGTGCGGGACTCGATCCCAGGACCCTGAGATCATGACCTGAGCCAAAGGCAGATGCTTAACCGACTGAACCACCCAGGAAACCTTCCTATGTCGTTTTTAAAGAAATGCATCTGTTGGGATCCCTGGGTGGCTCAGTTGAGTGTCTGGCTGAGGTCATGATCTTGGGATAGTGAGATACAGCACCCCACCCCCTGCTCTGTCTTGAACTAAATAAATAAATAAACATAATTTTCCTTTTTTAAAAAAATAATCTGTTATAGTCACTCATTAATTCAGTGCCAAAGGAAGAAGCACTGTATATACAAAAGGCATTACAGACTGAATGTAATTCAGGGAAAGCCTGAATGCAGCTTTCCCTGATAACTAATTAGTATATAAACATTAAACTTTCGAAGTCTGGGTGTCTTAAAGGGGATTCCTTGCAATTAATCCAGCAAGTAGAATTTTGTGGTGACAACATACAGAACAGATAAAAATCTGACACCAAAACTCCCAACAAATGGATTGATTTATATCCTTGCAAATATGCTTAGCCTTCAATTTTAATCTAACAACCTTTTCTTAAAAACTACATTTTATTCTGTCCTGTCTCACATCGTACCTCTATCAACATCCTCTTTCCCAGAGGGTTTCACTAACAGCAGCCTACTGAAAGCTGGTGTTCTCAAGCTTCAAGCATGATTCCATTAGCCAAAGCTAAGTCAGAAAATACAAGGCTTAAAGAAAGCTTAAATAAAGTATAATTAAAAATTATAATTCCTCCATTGAAGAATGGGTAGTAATTTTCTCCCTCCACAACATCCAAGGAATTCTTTTCATTGTGTCACAATATTTTAAGAACTCGAAAGTCACATAAATAGGTATAAACTGGCAACAGTTAAGGTTGAATAATTGTAGCAATAGTCTTGTAATAAAAATAATCTTGATAGGGGCGCCTGGGTGGCTCAGTTGTTAAGTGTCTGCCTTCAACTCAGGTCATGATCCCAGGGTTCTAGGATCGAGCCCCCATGTCAGGCTCCCTGCTCGGCAGGGAACCTGCTTCTCCCTCTCTCACTCCCCCTGCTTGTGTTCCCGCTCTTGCAGTCTCTCTCTCTATCAAATAAATAAAATCTTAAAAAAAAAAAAAAGAATTGGTTATCAACATTTAAAAAATAATCTTGTCATAAATTCCAGTGCTAATCTACAAAAGTATCAGTGATATTGAAAGGGTGTTTTTGGGTAAGAAAGATAGTTGACAATTGGTGTTCTTTATCACTTATTCTGTAATTTTTGTCCAATTCTCAAAGTACTATCTTTTTTTTTTTTAAAGATTTTTTATTTATTTATCTGAGAGAGAGAATGGGAGACAGAGAGCATGAGAGGGGGAGGGTCAGAGGGAGAAGCAGACTCCCCGCCGAGTGGGGAGTCCGATGCGGGACTCGATCCCGGGACTCCAGGATCATGACCTGAGCCGAAGGCAGTTGCTTAACCAACTGAGCCACCCAGGTGCCCTCAAAGTACTATCTTAATTGTAGTGATTGTCTCATGTGCAATAAAAATACGTAGTATTGCCAATAGTGTTTAACCTTGGGGAAAAAGTGCTCAAGTAGCTTTGTGTGAGCTGGGCTTAATGTTAAGGTAAAGAATTCATTCAGATCTTTAGCTTTTCTTACATCTAAAAGATAGCATATAGTTTATAGCATATAGCTTATAGTGATTCTCAAACTTTCTGGTTTGGAGACTCCAAAGAATTTTTGTTTATATGTATTGTTATATCTATCAATATATACTGTATCCGAAATTAGAACATTTAAAAGCATTAAGTATTTTAAAATAACAATAAACCCAATACATGTTAATATAAAGGTTTTTATGAAAAAATAGCCATTTTCCAAAATGAAAATTTAGTGAGAAGCGTGGCACTCTTTTACATTTTTGCAAATCTCTTTAATAGCTGGCTTAAAAGAAGTCTGGGTTATCGTTTTTAAGATTTTATTTATTTATTTGAGAGAGAGAGTGGGGAGGGGCAGCGGGAGAGAAAATCTCCAGCCGACCCCACACTGAGTGGGGAGCCCCATGTGGGGCTTGATCTCAAGACCCCAAGATCATGACCAAGAGCCAGACACTTAATTGACTGAGCCACCCAGGCGACCTGGGTTATATTTCTACTTCTGCATTCAATATGTTACAACATGTTCCCTTCTTGTGAAACTGTGTGAATGCCAGTGTTTGGTAACTAAATGACTAATGGTATTTTGAGCAGCCTATACTAAGGAAAACAAGTTATGTGACCCTTGGGCAGCCCACTTAATTTGGAGCATTAGTTTCCTCATTTACTTATCAAATATGGTACTTTACAGAACGCTAAAGTAAAAAGCAAATGAAATGTTTGTAAAAATGTGAAGTCTTAAATACTGTTATGTAAAGGCCCTCACCAACCCAACACACACACATACACACATACATACACATACACACTCTCCCTTTTCAAAACCTTAAGTTGTACAAAAACTGGATATTTATTTGGGAGGTACTTCCATTGAACTTCTATTGGAAGGAATTAACTCTACTAAGAATGGACAATGGCACTTTTAGGTCAGAGTCTGGCATAAGAAAAACATGAAAGATTAAAACATTAAATAGAGGGTGGGCGCCTGAGTGGCTCAGTCGTTAAGCGTCTGCCTTCGGCTCAGGTCATGATCCCAGGGTCCTGGGATCGAGCCCCGCGTTGGGCTCCCTGCTCAGTGGGGAGCCTGCTTCTCCCTCTCCCACTCCCCCTGCTTGTGTTCCCTCTCTTGCTGTGTCTCTCTCTATCAAATAAATAAAATCTTAAAAAAAGAAAAATTAACTAAATTGTCACAGTTTCCAGTCAAGATTTTAAAATCCTTGAAAAGTAAACTGGAAAGCAAATGCATTTTGACTAATAGGTGACTAAATCCATTGTCATAAAAGCTAAAGAGCAAACTAATTAGACTAATAGTTCTCAATTTTGGCTGCACTTTGAGAGCTTTAAAAACCTGGTGCTTTGGCCCCACACCTCAGAGATTCTGGTATGGGGTTTGACTTAAGCATCTACAGGTGATTCCAGTAGCAGCTAAGGGTAAGAACTGCTGGCATTAAGAATGCTAAACCTTGGGGCGCCTGGGTGGCTCAGTTGGTTAAGCGACTGCCTTCGGCTCAGGTCATGATCCTGGAGTCCCAGGATCGAGTCCCGCATCGGGCTCCCTGCTCAGCGGGGAGTCTGCTTCTCCCTCTGACCCTCCTCCCTCTCATGCTCTCTGTCTCTCATTCTCTCTCAAATAAATAAATAAAATCTTTAAAAAAAAAAAAAAAGAATGCTAAACCTTGCGGCACCTGGGTGGCTCAGTTGGTTAAGTGTCTGACTCTTGATTTCTGCTCAGGTCATGATCTCTGGGTGGTGAGATCAAGCCCCGTGGTCCAGCCCCTGGCGAGCCCCGTCAAGCCCCACCTCAGGCTCTGGGGTCAGTGGGGAGTCTGCTCAAGATTCTCTCTCTCCCTCTGCCCCCCCTTTCTAAAATAAATAAATCTTTAAAAAAAGAATGCTAACGCTTGTGTTTAGTTCTAGAGATGAAAAACAAAACAAAAGCAAAAATTAATTTCTTTTATATTAGGTGATTTCTATATATGGGCAGGGAATTAAGTGAAATCTTAAAGTCTCCTGCAGTAGAGTTATTTTTAATAATGATATTTCACAGTTTTTCTTGATGCTTAAAAATAATGCTTTTTTATTTTCTCAGTTTTTTCTTGTGGGGATGAGGAAGGGAGATGTCATCCTTCTTCATGGATGGCCATAAAAGAAGCCTGTTCAGTTCATGAGAAGGCTCTATGTTTAAAAAAAAAAAAGGGGGGGGGCGCCTGGGTGGCTCAGATGGTTAAGCGTCTGCCTTCGGCTCAGGTCATGATCTCAGGGTCCTGGGATTGAGTCCGGCATCGGGCTCCCTGCTCCTTGGGAGCCTGCTTCTCCCTCTGCCTCTCTCTCTCTCTCTCTCTCTGTCTCTCATGAATAAATAAATAAAATCTTTAAAAAATAAAAAAAATAAATAAAAGGAAGAAGGAAGGAAAGAAAAGGAGGGAAAGAAAGAAAAAGAAAGGAAGGAAGAGAGAAAGAAAAACAAAACATGCTAAGGAAACAAACACCACTGTTAAAATAAGGAATAAAGGTGGGATTATTACTTTGTAAGGGCTTGGATCACAATTGGTTTTTTTTGTTGTTGTTTGTTTTTTGTTTTAAATATTTTATTTATTTATTTGACAGAGAGAAACACAGCGAGAGAGGGAACACAAACAGGGGGAGTGGGAGAGGGAGAAGCAGGCTTCCCGCCGAGCAGGGAGCCTGATACGGGATTCGATCCCAGGATCTTGGGACTATGGCCTGAGCCGAAGGCAGACGCTTAACAACTGAGCCACCCAGGTGCCCCGGATCACAATTGTTAATAGGATAAATATTCATTCTTCACATAATAGACTACAGCTTGCTTTAGGTATTCAGAACTCAAACTCTATCTTGTTGCTCCACTGACCCCTAGAGCAGTGTTTCTCAAACGGCTGTTGTCCACCTGATGTTGTCCTTCTCTGCATTGTCAAAGATAGTTCACCACAATACTCACTGGGTCAGTGCTGGGGAGGTGGGGAAGGAAACATGGAGGGCTACCTGTTCATTTAAGGGTTTGTCCTGGAAGTTGTACATCTCCCTTCCATTCACATTCCATGAGCCAGAACTTGGTAACATGACCATACCCGAAAGAGGCTAGATGTAGTCGATGTTCATCCTGGAGAATACCTGCCCAGTTAAAATTCGGGAATTCTCTTACCAAATAAGTGAAGTGTGGCTGTTGGAGTCAGCTGGCAGTTGCTGCCACAGAGGAAAAACAATACTTATGTGTTGGCTATGACGATTTTAAGGTGCATACGACACATCGAAATGGAGCTCTTGAGTAGGTAGTTGGATAGAGACATACAGAGCTAAGTAAGGTTCCATCATGAAGAGAGAGAAAAATTAAAAGCCAACAGAATACAGATAATATTTGAATAATCTTTGGGACTGGATAAAGTTACTTAAAGAGACAGTAAGGCACAGAAAAGAAGAAATCCCAGGACTGGGACTCAGGGTACTGCAATATTTAGAGCTCTGGTTTAGAAAGAGGAACGAACACACTGAGAAGGAGCATCCAGTGAAAGAAAACCATGTCTGATAAGTCAAATCATGGGGACAGAGAATTGAACATTTTAGCAGACAGGATTCACTGGTGAACTTGATAAAAGATGTTTTGGTGGAGTGATGGGGGTGAAAGCCCATCTGGAGTAGTTAAGGAAAGAACTGGGGGTACAGAGGGTGAGAAGTACAAGCAGTTCTTTGGAGGAGTTTTACAATGAATGGGGGCAGAGCTAGGGGCAATTACTTGAGTGGGTTTTGAGTCTGGGGTGAGAGGGAGATATTCTTATTGTTTTATTGAGATGGAAGAAAAGATTATCTACAGACTTGTTAAAAGATGCCCACAGAACCCCCTCTGCTTCCCCACAATGGTGTCACCTCTTTGTTGGCCTCAGCACCACTATCGTCATGTCTGAAAGGAAGACCCATTGAGATCTACATGTTTTTGCCAAGGCTCCCTCAACCCTGCCTTCCTATACTCTCCCTACACTCATGGCTTCACTATAATTGGCCTTAGAGATTATCATGATTAATCCAATCACATGCTATACCCCTGTTTGTATTGGTGTTCACTAGAAGTCCAAGACTCCCAGGTCATCACTCAGCCATCCCCCTTAGCTGCTTCAATCTTATACCCTTCCTTATGCCTCAAACATCCTAAACTCAAAGGCCATCATCAGCAAAAGCCCCATACCTTCACCCTTTTTCTCTGAACATACCCTTCACCAAACTTGGCATCTCCTTATGCACACTGTCTCTCCCATTGCCCTCTCAAAATGGGAGCTGTTGTCTTTTCCAGACCCTGTAACCAAAGAATGTTGAGGTAGAGTGAGCTTCTTCCCAGCTTCTCATTTTGGCTGCCAGGCTCTCCCTCTCTCCTTAAAACTTTCCAACTCTTTGAAAGCTCCTACTGGCAAAGCATTCCATCTTCCAAAGTCATAGACCCCTGGATCACTCCTCAGTTTAGCTCTGGACTTTCTGCCTGCCTTTTCAGCGCTTTTCCTGTTGTGACTCTTGGGGATATCAATATCCAAGTAGACAATTCAATACTCAGTCCCCTAACCGCTCCTCCAGCCATCTTATTTTCCACACAACTGCAGCCACCCACTCCCACTGGTATATTCTAGACCTGTAATTTCTAACTTTGCTGCTTGTATATTCCTAAAAGAATTGTGAAAAACTATGTATGGTCCTGCACATTTTTTTCCTTTTAGATGTACGATTCAAAAAAAAAAAAAAAAAAAGTGCAATGCAAAGCAATCTTGACACTCTCCCCTAATAAAAGTTCATATATATTCCTCCCACTTCAGTCACTTGCGCAGCTAACAATACCGTTGGTGTCATTTAATTCTTTTCACTCTATTTGGCCAAAATATACAAGGAGGCAGAAGGGGATCTAAGCCTTGATTTGTATCTTTTCACCTAAATTCACTTGGCTCCATCAGTGAGCACACCAAGTGGAATCTTTGCTCCACATTCAAAATTACCTCCATTTCTTTTAATACAATAAAGACACCTAGTGACAGCAAGCGCACAATGCAGAAACTACAAGAGAATTTGCAAGACATTACACAAAATTGGATAGCTCCAAAGCATTAAAACAATCACAACCCCAGCTGCTGTCCTGAGTGCCAGAATCCATGCGATTAAACAGCTTGGAAATGTTGGAGAGTGGCTCTGACTTCAGTCAATGCCTCACACATTTTAAGTTGACATTTAATATGGTCCTAGGTATAAGTGAGTTTAATTTTATTAATAAAAAGTATTAAACGGGCGCCTGGGTGATTCAGTCACTAGGCGTCTGCCTTCGGCTCAGATCATGGTCCCGGGGTCCTACTATCGAGCCCCACATCCGGTTCTCTGCTCAGCGGGAAGCCTGCTTCTCCCTCTCCCACTCCCCCCTGCTTGTGTTCCCTCTCTCGCTGTGTCTCTGTCAAATAAATAAACTCTCAAAAAAACCAAAAAGTATTAAACATTGTATAAAATGAGGACTACAGGGCGCCTGGGTGGCTCAGTCGTTAAGCATCTGCCTTCGGCTCAGGTCATGATCCCAGGGTGCTGGGATCGAGTCCCACATCGGGCTCCCTCCTCGGGGGGAAGCCTGCTTCTCCCTCTCCCCGTCCCACTGCTTGTGTTCCTGCTCTCGCTATCTCTGTCTCTGTCAAATAAATAAATAAAAATTTTAAAAAAAAATGAGGACTACAAGTGAAAAACATCTCTTAAGATTTGATATAACTAAGTTAAACTATTTTACTGAATAAATCTTGTAAATTTTCTCCATTTCAGTTTTATCCGATATCTTGAAAATTTTAGTAGAGTGCAATGTGAGGAGAACAATTCAGGTTCTGCAAAATACTCAGGTTGCTTTTTAACTTTTTAAATTTTTTATTTATTTTTAAAGATTTTACTTATTTATTTGACAGCACAAACAGGGGGAGCGGCAGGGAGAGGGAGAAGCAGGCTCCCCGCTGAGCAGGGAGCCCGATGCAGGGCTCAATCCCAGGACCCTGGGATCATGACTTGAGCCGAAAGCAGATGCTTAACCAACTAGCCACTCAGGCGCCCTCAAGTTGCTTTTTTAAAGATTTTATTTATTTATTTGAGAGAGAGAGTGCACATGCTCAAGAGTGGGGCTGTTGGGGGGAGGGCGGTGGCGAGGAGCCGGGAGAGGAGCAAAGGGAGAGGGAGGAGAAAAGAATCTAAAGCAAACTCCATGCTGAGCACAATGCAAAGCTCTATCTCTCGACCCTGAGATCAAGACCTGAGCCAAAACCAAGAGTCGGACACTTAACTGACTGAGGCACCCAGGCGCCCCAATACTCAAGTTGCTTTGAAAAGAATCAAGGTCACTAATTCATATGGCATCTTCTGTTTGGAATTCAGAATATCCCAACATAGGCCAACATGTCCTGTTCTCTGGACTTCAGCCTTAGCAAAAATAAGTGTAAAAGGAAGAAAGATGGATTTGAGGTGTCTTTACTAACCACCATAGGGGACTTCCCCCAAACAATAATCCAATTTACTTCTTTGGTACTCAGGAGAAGTTTACCCCTGGGTAATGGATGGTAGTAAGGTTTTACTTGGGTGAAAGGTACGCCTTTCTTTTATAAAATGGACTATTCTTAAGCATATCAATTTTGGGAAAGGGTACCTGTGGAAGTTGAGGAGCTGGAAATTGATTTCCTTAAATATATCTGTGCAAGGCAAAACTAAGATATATTGTCAGAAATCAGGATGGTGTCACCTTCCGTGTGTGTTGGTGGGGGTGGAGGTGTTGGAGAACATTACCAAAGTCTTACTGCCTTTATTTCCTGATTATCTCTTGAATCCGTCCATTTCTCTGAATCTCCATGGCTACTACACTGGACATGCTATTTCTAATTCTTAATTACTGTAATTAGTTCTGAATTGTTCTCCTCACATTCACTCTTTTTATTCCTGTAACTACCCTCTTCATTTCCCCCAGTTAATTCCCATATTTCCTTTAGGAGTTCAATTATCACAACTTGAGGAAACATCCCTACCTACTATGTTAAATACTCCTATTGTATACTCTCATAAGACTATATATATCCCACCTTAATAAAGTTGTAATTTTATATTTATCTGTGTGATTGATTGATGTTTCCCCATAGAATAAAATTTATAAAGGAAGGGAATGTATCATTCTTTACTCAGTTGTATTCCTAGTGACTAGCACGTAGGAACTACTTGGAGAGAAATACTTATTCAATGAATGAATCAATGTTTTTTAAGTTTGAAGAGGAACCCATGTATAAATTGAAATCGTACATGAAAAATTGATATATAAAGCAGATTAAACAGATAAAAGTAGAACTGCTCTGATTTGGAGGAAAGGGGAGATAGATGTAGGAGGACCCAGAGCTCTGTTTTAACCTTCCACTCATCCACTCATTCTCTTTCCTCACAGAGTGACACACCACCAGAGAAACTTAGAGCTCCGTGAAACATAATTTGAAAATAATTCAAATCAAGCAGTTCTCAAGCTTTTTGTTCTCAGGACTCCTTAACACATTTAAAGTTTGAAGGCCCAAAAAAGTTTTTTCATGTTGATTATAGCCATTGGTATTTACCTTATTAGAAATGAAAATTGACAAATTATGAAAAATACATAAATATCTTAACACTGACAATAATAAATCCATGACATGAATAAGAATCACAGAAAAGTGGTTTTTATTATGAAGCTAACTGTAATAGGTAATTTAAATCTAAGTATATGCCAAGTTCAGAAAGATAACTATTATAGCACAGTATTTGTCACATGTATTGCAATTACTTGTTCACTTCTCTCTCCTAATAGCCTGTGAGCTTTGGAAGAAGAACTTGGGCCTTAATCCATTTTGCATCTTTGGTCTCTGGGATAAAGTCTAACACACAATAGGCACTAAATATTTGCTGGACAAATGAATTTACCTGCTTGGAATGTACAAACACTTACATATCATATCACACTTTCTACAATCTATAGCAAACTGTTGAATCAATATTCAACAGCTTTCTTAAAGTTGTCATGATCCTGTCAAGAAAACCATCATCTTGGGGCGCCTGCCTTCCGCTCGGGTTATGATCCCGGGGTCCTGGGATCAACGGGCATAGGGCTCCCTACTCACCAGGAGTCTGCTTCTCCCACTCCTTCCCGCTCGTGCTCTGTCTCACTCTCTCTCTCTCTAATATTTAAAGAAAAAAAAGGAAAGAAAACCAACATCTCGGGGTGCCTGGTTGGCTCATTCGGAAGAGCATGGGACTCTTGATCTCCTGATGGTGAGTTGGAGCCCCATATTGAATGTAGAGATTACTTAAATAAAACTTAAAAAAAAAAAACCATCATCTATGAGGCATTTTAATGTGTCTTTATAAACCCCTAATCACGTTCCTCATGACGTATTTAAAAATGGTCTTTGACTTCAAGTATAGATTATGTAACCTGATGTGATTCTTAATGAGGAACACAAAAAAAGTCATGACTGCTTTTCTCTTCTCAGATCTGAGACTTAAGATGACTTTGGAGAGAAGAAAGAGAACAGAACTGCCCTCATTTAAAAAAAACAAAAAAAAACCAAACGGGCAGCGTCCATACATTGATGTTACTCTGCCGCATACACGGAACTTGTATGTTGCAAACTCTCAGCACTGACAACCCAGATCCCGAATTTGGCAGGAGTAGCTCTGGAAAATATGTCTGGAGGGCGTGTGTGTCATTTCTCCCCGGGATCAGGGCGGAGGCACTAACTGGTCCAGTCTCGACAAGACTCAGCATCCTACTGACGTGAGGCGCCTCCTTCCCAGAAGTGGCGAGGGAAGGGATCTGACTAAACCTTGGGCCGCCGGCCCGCAGGACGTGGCGGGGGCTGGTGGTGGTAAGCCGCCGGGCGGTCTGACCCGCAGGGTCTAGGGGGCCGAAAGACGAGGTCGGCCGTCGGGGCCGCTGGGGAGACCGGAAAGGGGGCCGAGACCTTCCGGTCCCCTCGGGCCGCAGCCGGCCCAGTATCCCCGCAGTCCTAGATTATGGCCGACCTGGCGCGCCCGCGGTACCACCGCAGCGCTGACCGTCAGCTGGGGCCGCGACACAGGGAGGGAAGCGGGGCCAAACGACGAGACACCGGCTTCATGCCGGGAAACTATTCCCGGCCTAGCGGCACCTGGAAACCCACCCCGGGGACCTCAGCCAACTTGCCGCGCACGCAGCCCCGCCCCGTGCCGCTGGCGGTAGGGGCGGGACCGCTGAGCTGGCTTGAGCGGATTCGCCCAGCGTCGGATAGGGGCGGGGCCTCCCCATCTAGCTACGATTAGCCCCGCCCTGACTCCCCGCCCTCGGGCCCGCAGGAAATAGGGGCGGGCCCGGGCCTACTGTGGCGGGAGGAGGAGCAGGGATGCGGCGGAGGGCAGAGTCCTGGAGGGCCTGGCTACGGGGGCATGAAGCCTCCGCCTTCTCGGGCAGAATCCTTTAAATACGGGCTCGGGCCCGGGACTCTGGGTGCTGTGCTTGGCAGCCTGAAGGAGGGGCGTGCGGTGAGGGGAGGTCAGGCGGAGCAGGACGAGAGCGCAGAAGCTGCTGCAGCGCGGCCCGTAGCGAGGAGCTGTCCGAGCGGTCGGGATAGGAGCGGCCGCTGCGCTCGGTGCCTGGAAGTGGGTAAGCGCCTTTCTGGGGCTGGCCCTGCCGCCCCGTTGGGGAGGTCCCGGGTCCCGGTGGGATGTGCGGGGAGCGGGGCGGGGGAGTGCGCGCTGCTCCGGGTTGCGCTCTGCGCTCGGTCAGGGGCTCCCAGTCTCACGACCCTGGTCTCCTCCTTTGGACTCTGGGCGGGAATCGCCTTTTGGTCCGCTGCCCTGAGAATGGGATAGCGTGGGCTTTTTATTCTACCCTCGCGAGTCTTCCAGCCGCTTCTCTTTCTGCTTTTTCTCACTTTCTGACTTGAAACAAATGAGATTTTCCCAGGAAGCCGAACGTCCACCGAAGGAAGCGGTCCTCTGGTTAGGGACCCCATTTTGGTCTCAGAGTCCTGGTCTTTTGTTTGTGTTTAGTGTGCTCACCTGGGGAGCTGCTGCTTTCCTCCTGTCACTAGCCACCCTTCTTAAGAAACTAAAGAGAAAACGAAGCCAGAAAGCCCTTGAGGGCGAAATCCTGACATTCTGTCGTGACATCTGTACGGGCTGTCCTGGAATCCATTGTTGACTGCCACACCATGTAATTGCTTTATTTCATGTCAGGGAAGGCCTTTCTTGGGTACTTCAGATCATGTTTGTGTGAGACCTTCAAAAATCATACTTCTTGGGGCGCCTGGGTGGCTTAGTCGGTTAAGCGCCTGCCTTGGCTCAGGTCATGATCTCAGGGTCCTGGGATCGAGCCCCGCATGGGGCTCCCTGCTCAGCGGGGAATCTTTTTCTCCCTCTGCCTCTGCCCCTGCTTGTGCGCTCTCTCTCTCAAATGAATAAATAAATAATCTTTAAAAAAGAAAAGAAACAAGAAAAATCATACTTCTTATATATAGGAAGATAACTAAGTAGGCTTGAAAATTACGGTTTATTGAAAAGAAGGATTCACTGGTAGGGAGCTTTTCACAGATATACAGAGGAGTAGCTGTCCACTGACTGCCCTCAAAGACACAGTGAGTCTTTGAGTTTCTTCAAATCCCTTATGAAATGGAGAACAGTAGTCTGGTCTGTTTCTTCAGGGGGGTTCTGGAAATGAAAGAGCTTACTGTCTGCTCTGAGATGTGCTTGTTAGTACCCGACATCTAGTTAAGGTAAGTGGTAGACAACCCTCATTGAAAGGATCTCATTTCTTCTCCCATTGCTGTACTCCTTTCTCAAACATTAAGTATGTAACTAATGAGCATACTTCATCTTCCCTCTTATTTACACAGCTTTATATGATGCCCTTTAGATATAACATTAACACTGCCTTTCTCACTGATAAAATATTTTTCCCCGGGTCGGGCATCTGTTAGTATTTAATTTTTGGAAATGACTACGGTGATGTGTGAAGTTGATGTATCCAACTACAACGTCCATTGCCTTAGCTACTGGGTAATTATGCCGAGTATACTGAAGAGGGGTGGGGATGGATGGATTATATTCAGCTGAGATTGTAATAGGACCTTCGATATTTGTTAGCCACATGTTCTAGGTTGAAATATTGATCTGAATTTATAAAATTTTAGATGAAGAGTAGTTTTGGAACAGTCTGGATTATTGAGATTTTCCCAAAATACAGAGGTAAAAACTCATTTCAAACTGACACACTCAGTAAGCAAACATTCCCATTTCCCTGACAGCACAACAGAAAATCAGAAGGTACATAAAAGTAGAAATGGAATATGGAATCAGAAGACATCTGTGTCAAAGTATATTACTAACACTAATGCTGTATCAAACTCCATAATAAAGATTGAAGATTTTATTGAAACTTGCAAGTGACAATTTATGGGGACTTGCACAGTACTTCAGTAATTTTCCCATTGTCATCTACAAGCCATGCTTCATGTGAAATAGCACCACAGGGACACCCCAAAACACATGTAAGTCTATAATATAGGTCCATCAATAGTTTACCTAGCTGCTGTATGTAAGGCAAGCTGAATACAGCCTGGCAATCAAGGTGGATAAGAAGTATTTCTGGAGGGGCGCCCGGGTGGCCCAGTCGGTTGACTGACTGCCTTCGGCTCAGGTCATGATCCTGGAGTCCCGGGATCGAGTCCCATACCCGGCTCCCTGCTCAGTGGGGAGTCTGCTTCTCCCTCTGACCCTCCCCCCTCTCATGCTCTCTCTGTGTCTCATTCTTTCTCTCTCAAATAAATAAATAAAATCTTTGAAGAAAAAAAAAGAAGTATCTCTGGAAAGACATGCCAAAGTTCTACATAAAAAAGGGAGGCTGAAAGTATTCTGGACAGTTTCAGCAAAAATACAATGATCAGCCATCTGAGCTAAAGATATTCAAATAACAGTCTTCATCTCAAACAGGCCTATGGAGAGTTACTCATTCATTCAATTAGTATTTATTGAGAACCTACTATTCTAAGTGCTGAGGTAACAGCAACAGGTAAGAGCTGTTAGCCTGGGAGCACCTTATTAAATTATGAACTCCTTGAACCCAAGAGTTGTATTGTGTAAACATTCAATCTATGTTTATATAAGAATGTTATAACTCTTGGCTCTGGGATTAAATGGTAACCCGAAAAGATCCTCTGGTCCAAAAATACTTTGAAATTTTACTTTTTAGGTATTCCAGATATACTGGTTGTAATTAGAGAGGTTGGCTAGCTGTTTAGTAAGGGTGTTACAGTGTGATAGTTCTTTAGGTTCATCACAGTTCAGAACTTCATCTTCAGCCTTGTGGATCTGGAAGGTAGATTTTTTTTTTCCCTTCATGGGCCCAGGGTTAATGAGACTTTAGATGTTAACTTAAAATGATTAAACTCTTAAGAGACTAATGGTTACACTCGAATGAAACTTTGATATTATAGTAGGGAAATTTTATTGCAGTACCTGGAATACTTATATCTCAAATTTGAGTCATCCCTTTCTATTATTATGATTCCTGGGAATCTGAATTCATACGGGAGAGTGGAATCATCGCAAAGAATCTTCGGAGAACATGCCATCTGAGCACTGGGAAAGCCTATTCTTACCCCACCTCTCTGAAACCAGAACACTTTTTTTTTTTTTAAGATTTTATTTATTCATTTGAGATGGAGACAGAGAGAGCACAAGCAGGGGGAGAGGCAGAGGGAGAGGGAGAAGCAGGCTCCCCACTGAGCTGAGAGCTAGACGCAGGGCTCGATCCCAGGACCTGGAGATCATGAACTGAGCTGAAGGCAGACGCTTAACCATCTGAGCCACCCAGGCACCCCAACCAGAACACTTCTGACTTCCAGATTCTGTGTCACTCATCTCTAGACAGTGCTGAAATAAACACATCATTTTTGTTCTTAACTCCCTCTTTCTGGGCTACAAGTTGATCCTCCCTTTTTTCTTCCCCTCCCTTTTAGCTAAACAAATGCTATTGATTGTTATGGTTACTTTCAATTATGTTACCTTATTTTATTTTTAAGATTTTATTTATTTTTGTGAGAGAGAGCGGGCGAGCGAGCACTAGCAGGGGGGAGGGGCAGGCAGAGGGAGAAGCACACCCCCTACTGAGCACGGAGCCTGATGTGGGGATTGATCCCAGGACCCCAGGATCATGACCTGAGCAGAAGGCAGATACTTAACCTACTGAGCCACCCAGGAGCCCATGTTACCTTAAGTTATTAAATTATAGCCTCCTGAATAGTCATAGACATGCTTCCCTGAAAGGGGCATTTGAGACCCTTTAAATTCATTTCCACTCTACAAGACAGTTATTACCTCTTACCACTTCTTAATACCCATATCTTTATCCAAGTAGGCCAATCTCCTCACTTCTTTGGACTCATTTCTGTTTATGAGTCCTTACTTATTCCTTTTTTTTCCCCCCATCTGGAATGCTCTCCCCCACCGACCTTTTCTTTCTGTATCCTACTTATTCTTTAGGCCAAGCTTAGATTCTACATTTCCCTTGTTTTAGATACCTTCTTATTTGTTTTCCCTCTAGACTTTCATACTCGTTTTGTCATTTGATTGATTATACTGCCTTATATGTTACTTGGGTGTGACTAACTCCTTTTCATCTTTTTTTAAGATTTTATTTATTTATTTATTTGAGAGAGGGAAAGAGAGAGAATCACAAGCAGTCTCTGCACTGAGTGAGCATGGAGCCCGGCAAGGGGCTCCATCTCACAACCCTGAGATCATGAACTGATCCAAAATCAAGTGTCAGACACTTGACCGACTGAGCCATCCAGGCACCCCTCCTTTTCATCTTTTAAGTCAGTCTACAAGTCACCTTCTCGGAGAGTCCTTCTTTAACTGTCCTGTCTACAGTAGTTCTTTCCCCATAGACAGTCTCTCCCTCTCCACCTACGTGTTTATTTCCTTTATATGGAATGTATCACAGCTACCATTATTTTGTTTTGCGTTCTCCCACTAGAATATAACTATGTGAGAGTAGGAACTGTACCTGTCATGTTCACTATTGTATCCACAGTACCTAGAACATTAGTGGCTGTGACATAGTAGGGTGTTTAATAAATGTTTTTTAATTGAATTTTTCCCTAAGTAAATTGTTAAATTCTTGAGTGTCAGGGCCTATATCTATGGCCAGAATCTCTGCTGTGCCCACAGGTAGGATTGGGAATATTACTTTTTCATGAAAGAGAACAAGGGACTAGGCCTGAAGCAGTTGAAGCAATTTTTCTGAAACCTGATGCCAAGCCCTTTCTACTGTAGAGGTGGGGAGAGCGGCAGCGAATGCTGGAGACACATCTATGGTAAGCTGCTCCAGGCTCAACTGTCCCCCAGGTGGGAGCTTTTCAGAACATTCTCCTGAGCTTTAGTCGCTTGGCAATCCCAGTGCAGTCCTTTCCTCTAGCAGTGTCTCTTTCTCCTTGTGTATAGGGCACTTGAAGCCTGGCGAGTAGTAAGTCAGAACTGAAGTGTAGAAGAAGGGTGAAGAAATGAAAGATGAATGGTTGCCAAAATAAATTTTGTTAGGCTCAGTATTTTTGCTGCAGTGAATTTTGGAACCCTAAAAGTTTAATAGGAATATCATGTTTGTGTGGCATCACAGGTGATATTAGGGAACTCTTAACCCATTTATTTAGATTATTAAAGAGAGATTCTACCCTGGGCACCTGGCTGGCTCAGCTGGTAGAGCATGCGTCTCTTGGTCTCAGGGTCATGAGTTCAAGCCCCACGTTGGGCATGGGGCCTACTTAAAAAAATAAATAATTAAAGAGGATCTAACAGATTTAGCATGGTTTTAATATTTCCTGGTAAGTACATCCACACTTTGGAATACAGTGTAACTGTTTCTAAAAGGGAGAGAGTTCTACCGGAAACAGAAAAAAATGAAAATAAAAAATAAAAAGAGCAAGAGAGAGGGGGGAAATAGACAGGTCTTAAGAATACATTAAGTGAAAAAAGCCGAGTGTTGATAATAAATTATAGTATTATACCTATTGAATTTAGAAAGAATGGATTATTAAGATATATACATGTATTTACTTGTACTTTATAAGAAACACTGGAAGGATACACAAGTAATTAATAAAGGGTTGCTTGTGGAAGCAAGGTAGTGGGTAGCCAAGAGATAAGGATGGGGTAGACTTGAGGCTTCTTACTGTATACTTTGTTATACAGATTTAATTTTGAACCGTATGAATTTATTACCTATTCAAAACAAAAACTAAATTTTATTTTATTTTATTATTGTTTTAAAGATTTTATTTATTTATTGGACAGAGAGAGAGTGAGAGAGCACAAACAGGAGAAGGAGAAGCAGGCTCCCCGCTGAGCAGGGAGCCCAACACAGGGCTCGATCCCAGGACCCTGGGATCATGACCTGAGCCGAAGGCAGATGCTTAACTGAGCCACCCAGGAATCCCACAAAAACTAAATTTTAAAAATTTCTTTGTATGTATATCACTGAGAATATTGCTTTCTTTTGTAGAATCAATAGATTCCAAATTTTGCTCATATTTACTGTTTTACCAAATTTCTATTTTTTTATAAAGTTTTTTAAAGGTCATTAGATATTAGACTTTGAATTGATATCTGCTAAACATGACCACTGAAGATTGATTTATAAGCTGACTTACTTGTTTCCTAACACAGACCAGGATACTTGTATGGGTTATTCAGCTTACTCTCTTCCAGTAGGGAAGTCTACCCAGAAAACCAGTGATTAGAACATTGTTTGATTAATACAGATTCAGACTTAAGGGAACTGGATCATCTTAATTATGTGGCTTGTGTATCTTTTTTCACAATAGGGTTGTACTTGCCAAGCATTATACCTTCTCTGACCCATGCAGGAGTATACTAACAAGTTCTTAAACTCTTTGATTACCATTTTTCTTCTCTTTGGAATCCATGAATGGGTTAGATTAGATGATGTCTGAGGTCGGTCTTGGTAAGGACTAAAATTCTAAGAATCTGATCAGTTTGACAGTTCTAGTTCTCATTATAAAGAATAAACTTACATTCATATATATATATCAGTACCTTGTCATTTGGATTAGTGTGAATCAGTTCACCTAAATGACTTTTGAAAACCCATCAAAATCTGTGTAACAGCTTTGCTAAATACAGAAATTACTTTCCTTTAGCCATCTCATAGTTTCCGATTAAAGTTGCAATAGTTTAAGATCACTGTCAAGTACCTAAAAATAAACTGCTGAAGCCAAATTGTATAGGGAATATAATCACAGAGGCCACTTCTGGACTTTCAAACTATTCTTATTATCTGTCATGTTTCTTATTATCTGTCATGTTAGTCTAAACCTGCCATGAGGGGCGCCTGGGTGGCTCAGTCATTAAGCGTCTGCCTTCGGCTCAGGTCACGATCCCAGAGTCCTGGGATCGAGCCCCCCATCGGGCTCCCTGCTCAATGGGAAGCCTGCTTCTCCCTCTCCCACTCTCGCTGTGTCTCTCTCTGTGTGTCAAATAAATACAATCTTTAAAAAATAAAAAAATAAAAATAAACCTGCCATGAGGCTGACCTTTGTACACCAGCATTTATTTAAGCAAGAATTGCACTGGTTGTTCACCCTTGAGTTTTTCCTCAGCAGTCAAAGTTATCCTAGTGGCCTGGGAGACCTAAGTAAGATTTTATTTTGCTTCTTGAATTTTTGAATATTAGATCATTATAATCTTTGTGACACTTCTTCAGTAATATCAGTTACTTTTTTTTGTCCATGTTTTATGTTAGTGCAGCCGAGAATGGACATTTCAATTGGAATGTTATATATTATCACTCTTCTAATAATTTTTTTTTAAGATTTTATTTATTTATTTGACAGAGAGACACAGCCAGAGAGGGAACACAAGCAGGGGGAGTGGGAGAGGGAGAAGCAGGCTTCCCGCTGAGCAGGGAGCCCGATGCGTGGCTCGATCCCAGGACCCTGGGATCATGACCTGAGCTGAAGGCAGATGCATAACGGCTAAGCCACCCAGGCGCCCCTCTTTTAATAATTCTTTTTTTTTTTTTTTTAAGATTCCATTCATTTATTTGAGAGAGAGAGAGAATGAAAGAGAGAGCACATGAGAGGGGGGAGGGTCAGAGGGAGAAGCAGACTCCCTGCCGAGCAGGGAGCCGGATGCGGGACCCGATCCAGGGACTCTGGGATCGAGCCCCACATCGGGCTCCCTGCTCAGCGGGGAGCATGCTTCTCCCTCTCCCACTCCCCCTGCTTGTGTTCCCTCTCTGGCTGTGTCTCTCTGTCAAATAAATAAATAAAATCTTTAAAAAAAAAATTCTTAATGAGTATGAGTGCAGGCAATCTTTCCAGATTATCTGTCACCTTGACAGTTTTTATAAAGCATGATAAATATGCAATATGATTTCTTTAAATTTTCTGTTTTCAATAGTAGAACAGTCTTACTGCTTCCTTTCTAGTTTAATCATGTTTGAAATTAAGAAGATCTGTTGCATTGGTGCGGGCTATGTTGGAGGACCTACATGTAGTGTCATTGCTCATATGTGCCCTGAAATCAGGGTAACAGTTGTTGACGTCAATGAATCAAGAATCAATGCATGGAACTCTCCTACACTCCCTATTTATGAGGTAAACCATTTTAAACAACTTTTTGTTCTTACGTTCTTTGTTTTCTTACTGTTTTTGTTAAATAAATTGCTATTAATGTAAAAATCTATGACTGCAACTGAAAAGGAATTAAATGGGAAATCTAGATACACAATGTTGTGGACATTACATTTATAATTATGTCAAGTATGCCCGGGGAAAATGACTGGGAAGAAATGTATTAGAATATTAATGATGGTTGTATTAGTGCAGTGAGAATATGGGTAATTTTTTCTCTTCTCTGTTTTCTAGTTTTGTTCATGGTTACCATATTGTAATAGTAAAATTTTAGAAAGGTATTCTGTACAAAGAAAATAATAAAACTGTGGATGTTTATAATACTAATCCATATAAGTCCATTATATTTGGGTGTAATTGTACTGTACTTATATCAGGTAAACCGTGAGTGGATAAATGATGTCTTTTATATCTAGTGCTTAGTATCACAAATTTGTTTAATTAGAATTTGAAAATTCCTGTGAATTTAGATAATATATAGTTAGGAAAATATTCTTCCAACTATTTTATTAAGATATGAGGATCCCATTTTTAAAAATTCCCTATAAAATGAGTTCATGATATTATGCTTTTGAAACCCAACAGAGAAGCCTTTGAAAATTTGATGGTGGCATTTTTTTTCCAACATTAATATATTCTTTTTTTTTTCCTTCAGGAAAGCTTTGTTATTTGTAAGACTGTTATCAACCATAGTCTCTCTCTCTCTTTCTTTCTTTCTTTCTAAGATTTATTTATTTATTTTAGAGAGAGAGTGTGAGCAAGGGGAGGGACAGAGGGAGAGGGAGAGAAACTCAAGCAGACTCCCCACTGAGCAGGGAGCCTGACTCAGGGCTCCATCTCACCACCCTGAGATCATGACCTGAGCCAAAATCAAGAGTTGGTTGCTTAATCATAGTCTTCAAATGTGTTAGTCCTTTGGAAGGGAAGTCTCGGCCAGTTTTATAGGCATATGAAATATAGAAATCCATGAAAAAGCACCCACAGAGTTGTAGCTACCCAACATCATGGATACATTCCTATCTGAATCAGACTTTGCATTAAAAAAAAAAAATCTCTTTGTGTGGTAGCTTCTGTTTGTGCTTTACCCTTTCTTTTTCTACCAGATGAGCCACCCATAATAGTTCCTTAAAGATATTTATTTATTTATTTATTTATTTATTTATTTGAGAGAGACAGACAGAGCGGTGGGAGGGGCAGTGGGGTAGGGAGAGAGACAAGCAGATTCTGCACTGTGGAGCCCAACACAGGCCCTATCCCATGACCCTGAGATCATGACCCAGCCAAAACCAGGAGTCTGTTGCTTCACTGACTGAGCCACCCGGGCGTCCTCCAACCCCATAATAGTTCTTTAAATTACTTTAGTGCTGTAGCATTTCTTTTCCTGTTATAACATTACTACTAGATTTGGTTTTGGAGAATTAAAAAAAATTTTTTTGGAAAGATAACTTAATAAAAGAGTTTTATAAAAGGGCTGCATGTAATCTGAAATCCTGTAAGCCATATTTATATCCAATCATTCAGTAACTAATTCTGCCAGCAGTGTACTCTAGTCTTCAGAAACAAAGGGCACTTATCAGAATGGCTAAAATTATTAATACTGACAATACTAAGTGTTGGCAAGGATTTAGAGCAATTGGAATTTTACACAGTGCTGCCAGAATGTAGTCTGGTATAGCCACTTTCAAAAGTGCTCAACAGTATTTACTGAAGCTGAAAATCTGTGTAGTCTGATCCAGCAATTCCACTTGTAGGTATATATCCAACAGAAAGGCATACCTAGGTGCACCAAAAGACAGGTATTAACAGTACTATTCATTGTAGACTTAAATAGGAAACAACCTAAATGTTAATCGGCTTTGGAATGGATACATAAATTATAGCATAATCCTGCAATGAAATTCTATACTGCATTGAAAATCAATGAAACTACTCCTACATGCAAGAATATGGTTAAATTCTCCCCAAAATAATGTGCTGTCAGACATAAAGTAGTCCATGTTGTATAATTCTACTTGTATAAAGTTCAAATATAAGCAAGTTGATCTCTGATGATAGAATTCAGCATGGTGTTAATTTGAGCCATGGTGGTGACTCGGAGAGGGCAAACTGCAGGTTCTGATTTACAGTTAATGTTCTAATTCTCATTACAGATAGTGGTTACACAAGCGTGTTCACTTTTGAAAATTGAGCTACACACTTTTCTATATTAATGTATATGCAATTTTATGTATTTTTGTTTTATTTCAATAAAAATTAGCTTACAAACAAAAAACAAAGGTATCCTGAATTGGAAAAAATGCAAACTAAGGGCACCTGAATGGCTCAGTGGGTTGAGTGTCCGACTCTTAGTTTTGGCTCAGGTCGTGAGCCTGAGCTCAGTGGTGAGACTGAGCCCAGAGTGGGGGAGTCTGCTTGAAGATTCTCTCCCTCTGCCCCTCCCCCCCACTCACATGTGCGCTCACGCTCGTGTGCTCTCTGTCTCTCTCTCCCTAAAATAAATAAATAAATCTTAAAATAAATCTTAAAAAATACAAACTATAATGTATTGGAATTAGACATTTTTCTTGGAGAAAACAAAAAAATCAATTGGCCAGGCATGTTCCCTGGCCAGATTCTTATTGTTGGTATTACTATTTACATTGATTGACATCTGAAACTCTTGCTAAGACTTCAGTGCTTTATTTTATTTATTTATTTATTTGTTTATTTATTTATTTATTTAAAGATTTTGTTTATTTATTTGACAGAGAGAGACACAGCGAGAGAGGGAACACAAGCAGGGGGAGTGGGAGAGGGAGAAGCAGGCTTCCCGTGGAGCAGGGAGCCCGATGCAGGGCTCGATCCCAGGACCCTGGGATCATGACCTGAGCCGAAGGCAGACGCTTAACGACTGAGCCACCCAGGCGCCACCTAAGACTTCAGTGCTTTAAATTTAAGATCGTATGTTCTACATTGACATTGAATCCAGCTGGGATATATAGTTAGATTGAGAGAGTTAAGATCTAAAATAATTTCTTTTCCATATCATACTTGTTTTTTCTCAATAACCTATCTTTTATAAACAAAGACAGAAGTATTATATTTCATACTTTTATTTCATAAGTAAATTTTTTCTTCTTTAAATCTCTTTATAAAGAATATAAAAGATTTGAAAGTCTAGCTGGCACTGTCCTCACTAGAGTCAATGTCTGAGTTTTCAAAACCCTGAAATCTCATAATTGTGTTGGTTTTATTTAATGGTTATAACTTATTTTTATCTCTCTCTCTTGCTGTCTTTTTTTTTTTTAATAAGTAATCTCTACACTCCATGTGGGGCTTGAACTCACAACCCCCAAATTAAGAGTGGCATGCTCTTCCAACCGAGCCAGCCAGGTGCCCCTATCCCATTTTTAATATGTTAATTCCAGGAAATTAGACCATTAGCAGCTATTTTAGTTTTGCACTATTTAGTGTAGCGTACAAAAGAAATGAAATCTTTTTCCAAAACCCACTGGCTTTGGAGGTTAAAAACATGGCACTGATACTTTAAAATTCTAGAAGGAATCATCTTAGTAAGTAGAATGATTTTCCTCTTAGCAAGTAAATGACTTTAGGCTCTAATTTTCCTGTGTCTTTCTTAGACATCAGTTAAGAGATGCCTGCTTAAGGAATTTATAAATCAGAAAATAAAGATGATTTCTATGTTGTGTTTATTTTATTTTTAAGAAGATTTTATTTATTTATTTGACAGAGAGAAAGAGCAAGCAAGAGAGCACAAGCAGGAGGAGTGGCAGGCAGAGGGAGATGGAGAAACAGGCTCCCCACTGAGCAAGGAGCCTGATGTGGGGCTTGATCCCAGGACCCTGGGATCATGAATTGAGCTAAAGGCAAACGCTTAACCAACTGAGCCGCCCAGGCGCCCCTGGAAAAATATTTAGAAGGAAAAATGATAGGACTTGATTGTTGATGATATAAGAAGGATGAAGGAGAGGAAGGAATCCAGAATGATATCCAGGTTTCCAGTTTGGGTGATGGGTGCATGATTGTGCCATTAATTGAGATCAAGAATGCAAGATGTTGTGGAGAGTAGTGGGAGATCAAATTTCAAATTCTCTTTGGTCCTATTTAGTTATAAAGGCTTTGGGACATCCAAATAGAGATGTTTAGGAGACAGTTGGATATATATCAAAAGTGTAAGCAAATGATTCAGGGCTGGAGACTTAAAGTTAGGATTATACAGGTAGTAGTTGAAATCAGAGTAATTGAGCTCTCCCAAAAAGAGTCTGCAGAGAGAACAGAGCATGAGTCAAGGACAGAACCCAGAAAATCTGTAATGTTTGATGATAGGTGGAGGAGGAAATGCCATCAAGAAGCAATGGAGAGTAATTCATTGAAGGGTTAAAGGCAGTGATTTTATATATTTATATATTTTTTCTGTGGTTGATAAAGGATCAAGGATGTTCAAAACTAAAGTCACCAATTACATAGAGAAGGAAAGGTCAAAATGTAAGAAGGGGCTAATTGATGGAATAAAGTCCAGAAAGAGAGCAAAAGGATGGAATCAAAAGCACAAGGATTGGCCTTGAAAGCCTCTTCCTTGGAGACTGGAGGAAAGTAAACAAGAATGGATAAAGATATGGACAGTTTTGTCGGTGGGGACATGAAAGAAAGGTGACTGACATATTGGCAATTTCAATTGTCTGATAGTAAGAGGTAAGATATTTTGAAGAAGATAGAAGGGGTAATGTTGGGTCAAGGACTTGCAAATAGTGGAGGTTCAGAGCAATAATCTCAGAATAGAGAGGACAAAATAAAAGATTATCAGGTCACATTGAAAACACAGCTAGGAGTCCCTGGGTAGCTCAGTCAGTTAAGCATCCGACTTCAGCTCAGGTCGCGATCCCGGGGTTCTGGGATCGAGCCCCACATCGGGCTCCTTGTTCAGCAGAGAGTCTGCTTCTCCCTCTGCCTCTACACCTCCTCACTGCTTGTGATTTCTCTCTCAAATAAATAAATAAATAAAATCTTTAAAAAAAGAAGAAAGAAAACCCAGCTAAATATACTTAGGGTCCATGAGCTTGTTTATTGTGGTTCTTTCTAATTCAATATGTTTATATTATATGGGCCAAAACTATATGAATAAAAAAACAGTCGTTTTTACTGCCGGAAAAGGAAATAGTAATGATCATCAGATAAAATATGGTGACAAGATACTTAAGTGTTTACTCAGAAAATAGTATAGTAGAAAGTGTTAATATTTAACAATTAAAGTATTTTGTATTACCATATTTTTTGAATAGTCACTGCTTTTCTTAACTTTGTAATAATTTAATAGCTACTTTTTAAAAAGTAAAATGGATAATTTGCTTTACTTTTTCTGAATAAAATGAATGATAATTTTACCCTGTGAAAGGATTGAGTTCTTCCATAAAAAGTACCCTATAAATTCTCAATACTAATTGTGATAATTACATAATGAATTTAATAAGAGGTAGAACCTATTTATTAACTACTTCTGCATCAGTTTTGGAGATCTACAAATATCCCATTGATTTTAACAGAATAATATAGTTGTTTGTTTTGAGGTGTTATTAAGGCTTAGTTAGTATAAATCCTGCATTGCTCTGATTTTAGGTTACTTTAATTTAAATATTAGGGGATTATATATAAGACTAAATTCAGTCTTCTCTGCAAAATCCCTACTCTATAATCTTTTACTCTCATTTTCTAGAACGAAGAAAATGGTTTCTATGACCCGTGGGCTCCCTCTCCCTCTGCCCCTCCCCAACATGTGCACGCTCTCTCTCTCTCTCTCTCTCTCTCTACCTTATCTCTCTCTCTCTCTACCTTATCTCTCTCTCTTTCAAATAAATAAATAAAATCTTGAAAAAAAAGATAATAGGGGTGCTTGGGTGGCTCAGTCATTAAGCCTCTGCCTTCAGCTCAGGTCATGATCCCGGGGTCCTGGGATCAAGACCCACTTTGGGCTCCCTGCTCGGCAGAGAACCTGCTTCTCCCTCTCTTGCTCCCCCTGCTTGTGTTCCCTCTCTCACTGTCTCTCTCTCTGTCAAATAAATAAAATAAAATCTTTAAAAAAAAAGATAATAATTATTTAAAAAACATAAGCATGTCACCTGGGGCACCTGGGTAGCTCAGTTGGTTAAGCATCTAACTTTTGATTTCCGCTCAGGTCATGATCTCAGGTTTGTGAGATTAAGCCCTACTTCAGGCTCTGCACTCTGCATGGAGTCTGTTGGAGATTCTTTCTCTCCTTCTCCCTGTGCCCCTCCCCCTGCTTGCTTGCTCTCCTGTGTTCTTTCTCTCTAAATAATAAATAAAGTCTTAAAAAAAAAAAAGTAAGCATGTCACCATTGTTACTACTACAGATTTTAAGAATAGTTTCTTTATATCAAGAATTCTTATACGGGTCCTTCTTCCCGTAGTTTATTTGAATCAACATCCAAGTAAGATCCATAAACTGCAATAGATTTTTATCACTTGTGTCTTTTAAGACCATAGTATTTTAGGGTGCCTGGGTGGCTCAGTTGTTAAGCGTCTGCCTTCGGCTCCTGTTATGATCCTGGGGTCCTGGGATAGAGCCCCGCGTTGGGCTCCCTGCTCGGCGGGGAGCCTGCTTCTCCCTCTCCCACTCCCCCTGCTTGTGTTCCCTCTCTCGTTGTGTCTCTCTCTGTCAGATAAATAAATGAAATCTTAAAAAAAAAAAAGACCATAGTATTTTAATCTCTCTTTCTCTCTGTTTTTCTCTTCAGTTTATTTGTTGAAGAAACTAGATTGTTTATCCTATATAAATTCTCAGTCTGGGTTTTGCTGATTGTACTGATCTAAGCAGATTCATTTTTTATTTATTTTTTTAAAAAGATTTTAATTAAGGACGCCTGGGTGGCTCAGTTGGTTAAGCGACTGCCTTCGGCTCAGGTCATGATCCTGGAGTCCCTGGATCGAGTCCCGCGTCGGGCTCCCTGCTCGGCAGGGAGTCTGCTTCTCCCTCTGACCCTCCCCCCTCTCATGTGCTCTCTCTCATTCTCTCTCTCTCAAATAAATAAATAAAAAATCTAAAAAAAAAAAGATTTTAATTAATTTATTTATTTGAAAGAGAGAGCACAAGCAGGAGGGAGAGGGAGAAGCAGACTTCCTGCCGAGCAAAGAGTCCGATGCGGAACTCGATCCCAGGACCCTGGGATCATGACCTGAGCCAAAGGCAGACGCTTAACCGACTGAGCCACCCAGGCGCCCTGATCTAAGCAGATTTAGATCTGATTTTTTTTTTCTTGTCTTCCCTCCCTCCATCCCTCTCTCCCTCCCTTTCTTTCTTTCTTTTTTTGGCAAGGATACTTAGGTGGTTTTGTACAGCCCAATATTCTTAATATAACTATATTTCCTGTTAAACTGTATGGGGAAAGTAATAAAATTTTCAGTTAAAATGTTTCTTACATTAGGACTTAGAAAAAATATATATTTAGGTATGCATGAAGTAAATGTTGACTGTTTGACAACCAGTTGTATGACTTGAATTCTTAGGGGTAAAAACCTGCATTCATGATGATGACGCAAAATCAAATGTTTGCCTGAAATCACGAAGACCTTGAATTTTCTGATAATTGAATTGATACTCAGTTAATTGTTAACTCTTATGAAACAAGCACATGGTAAACAATGAGACATTAAAACAAGCTGGTGCTTTTATTGTGGCACAGTCAATTTTGCTCTATTTAGTATTGTTACATAATGTACACTTTTGGCCTTTGGTGTAGGATCTTAGATTTTTCTACAAAGGTGTTATTTGAGAGCAAGTCTAGACCTCTAAACTGTAATATAACTTTCTCTTTTAACAAAGGTAATTCTATGCTATTAGGTAATCTCATATGACTGGTAAACTGTATATACAGCTCTTTTTTTTTTTTTTTTCTGTTTAGCCAGGACTAAAAGAAGTAGTAGAATCCTGTCGAGGAAAAAATCTATTTTTTTCTACCAATATTGATGATGCCATTAAAGAAGCTGATCTTGTATTTATTTCTGTAAGTATTTTCTTTTGCTGTGTGAGTTTTAATGTGTTCTTTTCTGTACAGAAGTTTCATTGTATTTGAATAGTAATCTGTTGGTATCAAGCCACATCTTTACTTACTATAGGGTTATCCAGTTGAATTTTGGTTGTTACTTTGTCTAACACTTCACCATATCCTGTAAATCACCTGGTCAAATATATCAGTGATCATTGATCAAATAAATTTGGAGGAAGTTCTAGTCTGGGATCTAGAATTAGGAAGTACTGGTGTGAGTTCATGTGGTAATAGTATATATATTTCATCATTTCTTGTTTCGACCACTGCAAAGCATGTGTGCAAATTTATGGGCATCTCCTACCTAGATGAATTATGTTCCAGAAGTCATTTTATTTCTTATTTTTTGAATTTTTAAAGAAGATTTCAGGGCTCCTGGGTGGCTCAGTCGTTAAGCGTCTGCCTTCGGCTCACATCATGATCCCAGGGTCCTGGGATCGAGCCCCACATCGGGCTCCCTGCTCAACGGGAAGCCTGCTTCTCCCTCTCCCACGCCCCCTGCTTGTATTTCCTCTCTCGCTGTCTCTCTCTCTCTCTCTCAAATAAATAAATAAAATCTTTAAAACAAAACAAAACAAAAAATAAAGATTTCATTTTTAAGTGATCTATACCCCTAACATGGGGCTCGAACTTGCAGCTCCGAGATCAGGAGTCTCATGCTCTACTGAGCCAGCCAGCTGTCCCAGCAGAAGTCATTTTAAATGAACTCTTTGCAATTTGGCTTGTGTTCGTTAGGTTACAAGCTAGTCCACAGGCACCTTTGGCTCATAATATGGCTAACCCTGATGTACCTTTGTAATGAAAAAATAGAACCAATACTTGGGAGTTAAACTCTGGTAATCTAATATTTGAACCAAGGTAACTTTTGCTGTCCTTGTAGCCATTTACTCAAATAGTCTATGTGTGATCAGTATAGTAATCATCAATTTGTGGCTGAGCTAGGGTGTTCTATGACTCAAGACCTTCAGGGCCTTAAAGAATAAAGGGGAAGCCAGTGGCATGGGCTTTCACTGAGCCCCATGAACTTAAGGAGAGAAATATCCTAGGGGCCCTAGAGGGTAGATGTTGTTGAATTGATTATGCGTGTTGTTAATGATTGTAAGTTGTTGAATTAGGGGTTGCTTTCTGACTGATGAGACAAAAGCAGTACCATAAAGATAACTCCAGAAGAAAGTGGTAATGACGCCAGTGGTGAAACCATTATGAATTCATTCTCTCTTTTGGCATTCTTAATTACTTCAGAGAAGTGCGTGCAGCTCCTGTGACTTGCCTGCCCATCGTCTACTTAAGCTTGGAGAAGGTTAAGAGACAAGGCATAGAAAATGAGAAAAGATTTTGGAGTAGCTAGGTACTTGGAGAAAATCAAGAAGTTATCTTAATCCAACTTTTGGATAACGAGAATCTGGAATGGGAGTAGTGGAATTTTCCATAAAAAAATATTTAAAAAGATCTATTCTCAGGCAGTAGAGTCCACCGTAGGGTGGTCTGGCCAGACAGCTAATTTTACACTTGCCTCTCTGCGGATCTAGCTTGAGCTGTGCTGAATCTTTCCAAGCTTTTACTTTGCATACCTGTTATGGTAATTTATTACTGTATAACTCACATCTACTTCCCATTATTCTCTGGATCAGCTTTTTAAAATTTGTTGTCTACTTTTCATTATGGAAAATATCAAATTCATACAAGAGATGAAGACAATAATATAATGAATCCTATTTACCCATTCTCCATTGTCAGCAGTTACCATGGCTGATCCTGTTTCATTTACTACTTCTCTCCCTCTCCTCCTACCCCAGGCTATTTTTAGGCATATTCCAGGTAGGAATAGTTTTATATAGATCAGTGTTCAATTGCCCTCTTCAGAGCATCTTTACTAGGGGAGCTGTCTGCTCCTCTCTCATCTTTAGCATGTTCCACCTTATCCTATTAGTGGGTTGGCCCTTCTGTACCCCAGTGCACCCTGACTTCCATGTCTAAGGCTTTTCCTAAGTTGTTCCATGCAAATGAACAACTTTTGTTCTCCTAATTTTCGTACCTCAACAGTGTTTGAGTTTTGATTTATTTTGGCTTCTTCCTTTATTTAGTCTCCCATTAGGTTATAAGCTTGTCAAGGGAAGAGAATTGATACCACTAATTACTGGTTCAAAAACTATTCCTGTATAGGGGCACCTGGCTGACTGAATTGGCAGAGTTGACAAGACTCAATCTTAGGGTCCTGACTTCAAGCCCTACATTGGGCGTGGAGCCTGCTTAAACACACACACACACACACACACACACACACACACACACTCACTCTTCCTGTATAGAATTGTGGGCTTTCTGAAGTGCTTTGATTTTTACCAAAGCATTATAAAACCCACGTGTTAGATTTTAGAGCACATGCTATCCTCATTTTCCAATGAGGTAATTGAAGCAAAGGCAGCTACACTTCTCCAAGGTTACATGGTACGGCTAAGCCAAAAGTAAATGCCTAGACTCTGGACTCATGATAATCGTCTACATAGTATTGTGAGTCCTAAAGATGCTAGATAATGTCTAGCTTTAATGATCTGAGAAAGCCATTTGTGAATGATATTGCAAATATTTTTGAAAAGCTATTGATATAGGTCTATTAAAAAGGAGGGTAGAAAAGGTTTTAGAGGGATGCCTGGGTGGCTCAGTCAGTTAAGCGTCTGCCTTCGGCTCAGGTCATGATCCCAGGGTCCTGGGATCGAGTTCCGCATCGGGCTCCCTGCTCTGTGGGGAGCCTGCTTCTCCCTCTGCCTCTGTCTCTCTCTCTGTCTCTCATGAATAAATAAATAAAATCTTTAAAAAAAAAAAAAAAAGAAAAGGTTTTAGAGACCAGGATAATATATTACATACAATAAAGAGAGGAAAGAAAACTTACATTTCATTTCAGACTTCGAACTCCTCGAGGACAGCAACAGTCTCATTCATCTTTGTATCTCCAGGGCTTAGCTTGCAACCTGCCTGCCCTAATATCTGTCACTATATAGTAGATTCTCAACAAAAATTTGTTGAATGAGTTCCCCAGATGCTTCAGGATGTCCTGTCTGATGATTATATTATTAAAATGTATCATTTCCATGAAACTAATAGGGTTAAATTAAAGCTAATGATGATAGTTAACTTCCCGCTTAACTAGTTAATTGATGGTTCAAGGTTCATGTTGAAATCACTGAATCTCTCACAGATACTTCTTGTTCATAATCGCATATGCTCTCACCAGGTGAACACTCCAACAAAAACCTACGGAATGGGGAAAGGTCGCGCGGCAGACCTGAAGTATATCGAGGCTTGTGCCAGACGCATTGTGCAAAACTCACACGGGTACAAAATTGTGACTGAGAAAAGCACAGTTCCAGTGCGGGCAGCAGAAAGTATTCGTCGAATATTTGATGCAAACACAAAACCCAACTTGAATTTACAGGTATAAACAAAGGAAGCATTGGAACCTGATTTTTTTTTTCTTGGAACCTGATTCTTAAATAAATATTGATGCCTTATAGTTGCCAACGGTTAATTCTAACTTTAAAACTTTGCTTTGCATTGGAATTCTAGGTGCTGTCCAACCCTGAGTTCTTGGCGGAAGGAACAGCCATCAAGGACCTAAGGAACCCAGACAGAGTACTGATTGGAGGGGATGAAACCCCAGAGGGCCAGAGAGCTGTGCAGGCACTGTGTGCTGTGTATGAGCACTGGGTTCCCAGAGAAAAGATCCTCACCACTAATACTTGGTCTTCAGAACTTTCCAAACTGGTTGGTACATAGCATTCGACCCTCCATTACATTTAAAGCTAAGGACTTATTTCTCTTAAGCCTGATAAGCCACACAGGTACTTTCTTAATATTAATATTTAGAACATAATATTCTTGTCCATTATGAAATAATTTTCACAAGGGAAATCAAATATCAGGGTATAAAATATTCTGGAAAATTCTCAATTTTTAATAAAATGTAACATAAAATGGAGGGTGCATTAAAATAGTAGTTTTTTTTTTTTTAAGATTTTGTTTATTTATTTGAGAGAGAGACAGAGACAGAGAGAACACAAGTGGGGAGGAGAAGGAGAAGCAGGCTCCCTGCTGAGCAGTGAGGTCGATGCAGGACTTGACCCCAGGACCCTGGGATCATGACCTGAGCCGAAGGCAGACGCTTAACGACTGAGCCTACCATGCGTCCCAAAATAGTAGTTTTTAATGGGGCTCCTGGGTGGCTCAGTCGGTTGAGTGTCTGACTCTTGATTTCGGCTCAGGTCATGATCCCAGGGTCATGGGATCTAGCCCCAAGTCAGGCTTCGCGTTCAGTGGAGAGTCTGCTTGAGATTCTCTCTCCCGCTCTGCCCCTTCCCCACCCCTGCACTTGCTTGCTCCCTTTCTCTTTCTCTCATATAAATAAATCTTTAAAAAAAAATAGTTTTTAAAATCACTCTATCTTTAATCCCATTCTTAATCATCTTTCTTCTCTACTTTAAAACATTTTCCTTGGGACGCCTGGGTGGTTCGGTAGGTTCTGTGTCTACCTTTGGCTCGGGTTGTGATCCCAGGTCCTGGGATAGAGTCTGTCATCAAGCTCCTTGCTCAGCGGGGAGCCTGCTTCTCCCTCTACCTGCTGCTCCCCCTGCTTGTGCTCGCTCTCTCTCTTTCTGTCTCTCTGACAAATAAATAAATAAAAAATTTTTAAAAAATACATTTTCCTTTACCAACACATCCATAGCCTCCTCAAATTGAGCCTGTCAGTAACTTTCATATCTCCCTCAGTAATTTGTATCAACTCAATGAAATATAATCCAGACATATAAAATTGCTATTTAACTCATCATAATTTTCCTTTTTTCCCCCTCCAAAGGCAGCAAATGCTTTTCTTGCCCAGAGGATCAGCAGCATTAACTCCATAAGTGCCCTCTGTGAAGCAACAGGGGCTGATGTAGAAGAAGTGGCAACAGCCATTGGAATGGACCAGAGAATTGGAAACAAGTTTCTGAAAGCCAGTGTTGGTAAACTGAATTTTTTCTGTATATAGAGGAGGTTCCTTTAGCTAGGTCTCTAACTTTAAGGAAGTCTTTGTATAACTTAATGCCCTTAGAGTAATGATTCCATGATACATGTAACCTTCAACCTATCAAGAACTTGCCAAGTGAAGCAATAATTAAACTTCTATTGTTTTAATAATTACTGATTGATTAGTAAGATAAACATAGTTCACTGTTTTAGGAGGATTAATTAATATTTAAGTAGAACATTTAGGAAGAGTAAGTTTGGGAGACTACATAGGACATAACTCAATACCTTACTGAAGCAAATGGGAAGAACATCCCCTATCATTTGCTTTGCCTACTAATATATAGTTGTGGAAATGTGGTCTTGGTGAAATACAGTTGGTCCTCATTATTTGCCAGTTCTGTACATATGAATTATCCTACTTGCCAAAATTTATTTGGAATCCCCAAATCAATGCTCATAGTGCTTTCATGGTCATCTGCAGACACACACACGGCGGCAAAAAATTTGAGTCACCCAACACAGACATTCCCAGCTGAATTTGCGACAGGCAATGCTCTTGTTTTCTCGTTTCAGCTCCCGTTCTGTAAACAAGAGCTCTTTTTGTGGTCTATTTAGTGTCACATTTTTTACGTTTTTGTTGGTGATTTACCTTTTTTAAATAGCCCCCAGGTATATTGTGTGTGAAGTGCTAGTGTTATCTAGGGTTCTGAAATGCCAGGAGGCTGTGATGTGTGCCCCTCAGACAAAATACACGTGGTTAGATAAGTTTTATTCAGGCACGAGTTATAGTGCTGTCGGCTGTGAGTTTAGTGTTAATGAATCAATAATATATATTAAATAAGGTGTCTTTAAACACACAAAAATAAAAACAGGGCCACCTGGCTGGCTCAATTGATAGAGCGTGCAACTCTTGATCTCGGGGTCATGAGTTTGAGCCTCACGTTGGGGGTACAGTTTACTTAAAAAAAAAAAGCAACACAAAACGATTATGTATCAACATAACTAAAATACAACCTACTGAATGGGAGAAGGTATTTGCAAATAACATATCCGATAAACAGTATCCAAAATATAAAAGAACTTATATAACAACACCCAAAAAACTAAATAATCCAATAAAAAATGGATACAGGGCACCTGCCTGGCTCAGTCTGTAGAGCTTGTGACTCTTGATCTCAGGATCATGAGTTCAAGCCCCATTTTGGGCATAGAGCTTTAAAAAAAGGGTGGGGGTAGAAGACATGAACAAACATTTCTTTAAAGAATACATACAGATGGCCAACAGACACATGAAAAGACTCAACATCACTCATCATCAGGGAAATACAAATCAAAACCATAATGAGATACCACACCTGTCAGAATGGCTAAAATCAAAAACACATGAAACAACAAGTGTTAGCGAGGATGCGGAGAAAAAGGAACCCTTGTGCATTGTTGGTGGGAATGTAAGATGGTGCAGCCACTGTGGAAAACAGTATAGAGCTTCCTCATAAATTAAAAATAGAATTACCATATGATCCAGTAATTCCACTACTGGGTAGTGGAATACACACACACACACACACACACATACGTGTGTGTGTGTGTATTAAAATATTAGCCATAAAAAAAATGAAATGTTGCTATTTGCAACAACAGGAATAGATCTAGAGAGTATAATGCTAAGTGAAATAAGTCAGTCAGAGAAAGACAAATACCATATGATTTTACTCATATATGGAATTTAAGAAACAAAACAAAGGAGAAAAGAGACAAACCAAGAAACAGACTCAACTATAAAGAACATAGTTAGAGAGGAGGTGGGTGGGGGATGGGTGAAATAGGTAATGGGGATTAAAGAGACACTTAGCCATGGCTATTTTATTACATGTTGTCTGACTGCTTTTGAGCAAAGGCAGAGTTAATAGTTGTGCCAGAGACTGTGTGGCCCACGAAGGCTAAAATATTGACAATTTGTCCCATAAAAGTTTACCAGCCCTGTGCTAAAGTAAGAGATGTAGGGCGGTGATACTAGATGAATGAGAAATAAAATAGAAAATGTAGCCATAATAAAACATTAACGAGAAGGTTATCTGGAAATTATTTATAGAGTTTATTAGTTGCTTAAAGATTTCACACAATCTATAAACCCACTAAATTTCCAACATCTGAATTTTAGTATTAAAAATCCTAGGGGCGCCTCTGTGACTCACTTGGTTAAATGTCTGACCCTTGATTTCCTCTCAGGTCGTGATCTCAGGGTTGTGAGATCTGCACTGGGCATGGAGCCTGCTTAAGATTCTCTCTCTCCCTCTCCTTCTAACCCTCCCACCCCTCCCTTCTCTCTAAAAAAAAAAAAAAAAAATCCTAGCATAAGGCCATCTGGCTGGCACAGTCAGTGGAGCACGTGACTCTCGATCTCGGGGTTGTGAGTTCGAGCCCCACATGTGGTATGGAGTTTACTTAGAAAAAAATTCTAGCATAGGCCCTCAAATTTAGTATGACAGATTTGTCACATGATTCGGTCGTGGTTCTTAAATGAAAATATTGTCACTTTTTTCTTCAGGTTTTGGTGGAAGCTGCTTTCAGAAAGATGTTCTGAATTTGGTTTATCTCTGTGAGGCTCTGAATTTGCCTGAAGTAGCTCGTTATTGGCAGCAGGTATTAATCTTGATAGTCAACAACTTTTGATTAACTTCTAATGAAAACATTTGACCCTTTGTCTATAAAGTGCTTTTGATAGGATTTTTTTATTCCAGGAACTCAACTATCATTATATTCGTTTATTTTATTTTTTAAAAGATTTTATTTATTTATTTGATGGAGAGAGAGACAGCGAGAGAGGGAACACAAGCAGGGGGAGCAGGAGAGGGAGAAGCAGGCTCCCCACGGAGCAGGCTTCCCGATGTGGGGCTCGATCCCAGGACCCTGGGATCATGACCTGAGCCGAAGGCAGACGCTTAATGACTGAGCCACCCAGGCGCCCCTATATTCATTTATTTTAGTTTTATTTCTTAGGCTTCTCTGTTCTTAATTGTCTTTTTTGCGAATGAACTCTGATGGTAATTCTGGTAAATCATATTTCTTCTAGTTTTATAACAAGTTTGCTCCCAAAATAAAGCAAGAACTATTATTCTTTTTGTGGGGGAATGGGCAGAGGGAGAGAAAATCTTAAGCAGGCTCCACACTCAGCCCGGAGCCCCACACAGGGCTTGATCTCATGACTCTGAGACTCTGAGATCATGACCTGAACCAAAATCAAGAGTCAGATGCTTGGGGCGCCTGGGTGGCTCAGTCGTTAAACGTCTGCCTTTGGCTCAGGTCATGATCCCAGGGTCCTGGGATCGAGCCCCACATTGGGCTTCCTGCTCTGCGGGAAGCCTGCTTCTCCCTCTCCCATTCCCCCTGCTTGCGTTCCCTCTCTCACTGTGTCTCTCTCTGTCAAATAGATAGATAAAAAATCTTTAAAAAAAGAATCAGATGCTTAACCGACTGTGCTACCCAGACATCCTAAGAACTATTATTCTTAATTATAACTCTTTTCGGGCACCTGGGCGGCGCAGTCAGTTAAAGATAGAACTCTTGGTTTGGGATTGAGCCCTACCTCAGGCTCCGCATTCATTGTGGAGTCGGCTTGAGATTCCCTCTCCCTCTCCCTCTGCCCCAAGCCCCACATTCTCCCTCACTCTCTTTCTAAAATAAATGAATAAATCTTTAAAAAAATTATAACTCTTTTCTGGAGTGCCTGGGTGGCTCAGTCAGTTGGGCATCTGCCTTCCGCTCAGGTCATGGTCCCAGGGTCCTGGGACTGAGCCCCTGCATTGGGCTCCCTGCTCAGCAGGGGGAGTCTGCTTCTCCCTCTCCCTCTGCTGCTCGCCCTGCTCGTGCTCTCTCTCTCACTCATTCTTTCTCGCAAATAAATAAATAAAATCTTTAAAAATAAATAAATAAAAGAATATTTTTTTAAAAAAGAAAAAATTATAACTCTTTTCTATCTTGAAAGGCAGAAAATCAAAATAAAGGAAGAACCTGTATTGTAATGCTTTCAGGTGGCTTGTGTGTGTTGATATCTGTTTTGTCCTTTTGAGATTCAGAGCTAAACTTAGAGACCTTTCCCAAATTGAAAATAGAGTTAACATTAATTGAGTGCTTTCTCTGTGCCAGGCATTTTTTTAGGTACTTTGCATGTAGTATTTCGTTTGGTCCTCATCACTAATATTATCCCCCATTTATAGGTGAGGAAACTGAGTCTTAGAGATGTTAAATAATTTGTCCAAGATACCAGCCAGTATATATATCTTCCCCCAAAATTTTTCTGCAAGTTTATAGTTTTATAGATTTCAGCAGTGGGTGAGAATATAGGAAAATGCACATTTTTAAGAAAAATGTACAATGTAAAAGTTTGTTTCACTCGATCCAGCAAGGTGACTTTATCTTCCTGTCCATCATGGCAGAAATGCAGATAAATGCTTGATTTTGTAACATTTTGGGCTCATTTCCCAAGCTTTCAAATTTTGTGACAGGCCCTAGAAATCAGAGCTGTAAAAAAAAAAAAAAAAAAAAGGTAAAAACCAGTCTCTTTCCTTATATTCATCTGGTCACCAATATGAAGATTGTTTATACCCTTAGGAGAGTAAAGGATTAGGTGATCAGAGACTTTTATAATATCAATTTAAAAACTTTGCCAAGGGAGAGGGGCACCTGGGTGGCTCAGTTGGTTAAACTTCCAACTCGATTTCGGCTCAGGCCATGAACTCAAGGTCGTGAGATCTCATTGAGCCTGCTTAAGATTCTCTCTCTCTCCCTCTCCTCCTCCCTGCACACACACACTCTCTCTCTCAAAAAAACAACAAGTTTGCCAAGGGTTAGTGGTGTTATGGTTCATCCAGAGGGCAACTATAACTCTGCATTGTTCAACTGTTCTCTGTCCACTTTGTACTCGCTGGTGAGGGGTGAGGGGTAAGCATATGAGGGGATGCTTTGGGATTGTATTGCTTATAGCTTTGCTTCCACAGGGTTTGGAGAAGTTGGCTAAGGAAAGCACTTGTTTTCCATTTTAGGCTGTTCTTATAGCTAGATCTCTAATGGGGTTGAAACTTAACTGTACTCCCCATCTTTATATTCATTCCATCCCAGATTGATGCATGGAAAGTTAAGCCAAGTGAAAATGTTCATGATGGCTTTAAGTGGTAGGGTACTAATTCTTTTTTTTAAACCAGTAGATACTAAAGAGGTTGGTTAATCTTTGCCTCCTGTTACTTTATGAGGCTGGTATTCATACAATAGTCCTGTAAAACTGTGAGCAGTGTATGGCATAGGATGCACTTCTTTTAACTGCACTAACTGTACGCAACATTGCACAATTGTATGTGTAATTTCAGGTCATAGATATGAATGACTACCAGAGGAGGAGGTTTGCTTCCCGGATTATAGACAGTTTGTTTAATACGGTAACTGATAAGAAGATAGCTATTTTGGGATTTGCATTCAAAAAGGACACTGGTGATACGAGGTATCAGTTCTTTAAAATATTTCTACCCCTTTGAGAGTGCTGACTCTTCATCTCATTTTGATTTTTAATGGTGGATGTGTGTATGTGAAATATATACATATATATATAGTATAAAGAGTAAAAATAAAGTGAGTA
This sequence comes from Neomonachus schauinslandi, assembly GCF_002201575.2. Taxonomy (NCBI): domain Eukaryota; kingdom Metazoa; phylum Chordata; class Mammalia; order Carnivora; family Phocidae; genus Neomonachus; species Neomonachus schauinslandi. Next base: position 171,115,710 of record NC_058404.1, read on the forward strand.
TCTGTATCCTCACAAGAAATAGAGTCTTACCTCTATAAACTCCTAGATATTAGAATATATGCCATTTCAAAGCTTAGCAATACTGATTTTTTTTTCCTTCAGAGAATCTTCTAGTATATATATCAGCAAATATTTGATGGATGAAGGTGCACATCTCCATATATATGATCCAAAAGTACCAAGGGAACAAATAGTTGTGGATCTTTCTCACCCAGGAGTTTCACAGGATGACCAAGGTAAGGCTTGAGTCTCATGAATCACTCTGAGTATGGGCCCTAAAACCTGTTTGTTCTCTAGAAACCTTTGGTTGTTCTGTCCTTGTGTGTGTGTGTTTTAATGAAATGCTGCATTTTAAAAAAGTTTTAATTCCAGTATAGTTAACATATAGTATTATATTAGTTTCTGATTTACAATATGGTGATTGAACAAGTATATACATTACTCAGTGCTCCTCATGATAAATGTGTTCTTTAATCCCCATCACCTATTTCACCCATCGCCCCACCCACCTCCCCTCTGGTAACCATTAGTTTGTTTTCTATAGTTGAGAGTCTGTTTCTTGGTTTGTCTCTCTCTCTCTCTTTTCCTTTGTTTTTTTTTTGTTGTTGTTTCGTAAATTCCACATGAGTGAAATCATATGGTATTTGTTTCTCTGACTTACCTCACTTAGCATCATACTCTCTAGCTCCATCCATGTCATTCCAAATGGCAAGATTTCATTCTTTTTTATGGCTGAATAGTATTCCATTGTGTGTGTGTGTGTGTGTGTGTGTGTGTGTGTGTACACAATGGAATATATATTAATTTTTTTTTTTTAAAGATTTTATTTATTTATTTGACAGAGACACAGCGAGAGAGGGAACACAAGCGGGGGGAGTGGGAGAGGGAGAAGCAGGCTCCCTGCTCAGCAGGGAGTCTGCTTCTCCCTCTGACCCTCCCCCCTCTCATGCTCTCTCTATCTGATTCTCTCTCTCAAATAAATAAATAAAATCTTTAAAAAAAAAAAAACAAAAAACCTTCGCCTGTATGGACATTTAAAAAAATAAATAAATAAATTAAAAAAAACATCTTTACGCATTCATCTACTGATAGACATTTGTGTTGCTTCCATGGTCGTTCCATTTATATCATTCGTAGGCCCTCTTTTCAGCCTCATTTCTCTAAAATTAAACTCTTAGACATTGTTCCATCAACTTTGATTTGAAGTGATCGGCAGTGGGTAAGTCTAATGGTTTTTCCAACATATTCTAAAAAGCCTCAGAGGTTCCAAGGAGATGCTGCTAGGGCAAGGTGCAGGTGCTCCAGGCGTCCACCATTCCTCTCATTCTCATTTCAACCAGACCATTCCACTTCTGTCAGACCCTCAACTCTGCCTGCAATCCTAGTAGTAAAGTGCGTAATTTCAGATAACTCCTTTCTCATTGCCAATATCTCGTGGCTGTTGTCGTTATAGTGTCCCGGCTCGTGACCATTTCCAAGGACCCATATGAAGCCTGTGATGGCGCCCATGCCGTGGTTATTTGCACAGAGTGGGACATGTTTAAGGTGAGGTGACAGAAGTCATATTAATGAAAATTTTAGAAGTATTCTGGTATCATTTGGGGTTGAGTGTGTGTTCATGTATATGTTCTAATTGTTTTGTTTTTTTCGTTCTGTCTTTATAGGAACTGGATTATGAACGCATTCATAAAAAAATGCTGAAGCCAGCCTTTATCTTTGATGGGCGACGTGTCCTGGATGGGCTCCACAATGAATTACAAACCATTGGCTTCCAGGTAATTATGGTCCCAGACTGGTTTGGTTTTGTTTGTTTGGTCATTTGCTTTTTAGTGGGTTTGAGTTTTAGTATTTTAATATTCCCTTCTTTAGCAATAACATAAATTGGGGCAATGTGTTCTCTGGGAAATGTCTATGTGCTGTGTGTAATTACTTTATTCCCTCCTTAATTTGTGATCTAAAGATCATTCAGTAGTGGTCTTCCTTATGTAGTACCTAGGATTCAGCAGTTGCCTATTATATGGGGATAGACTGTACCTTGCCTTACCTCATCTAAAGATCAAGTAAGAAAATATACGAACTTAAAAGTAAATTTTTTTCAGGCGCCTGGGGTGGCTCAGTTGGTTGGGCGACTGCCTTTGGCTCAGGTCATGGTCCCAGGGTCCTGGGATGGAGTCCCACATCGGGCTTCTTGCTCAGCAGGGAGCCTGCTTCTCCCTCTGCCTGCCATTCCCCCGGCTTGTGCTCGCTCTCTCTCTCTCTGACAAATAAATAAATAAATAAAACCTTAAGACCAAACAAAACTGCAAAATGCAGTATAGTTGTCACATGTTGTATAGGATCCTATACCTTCTGAGTGCTCAGCACTGTCCTAGCACCTGAGAGTCTGAGTGAAAAGTATGGGAGCTTCCGTGGGACTGGCCCTTTTCAATTCCAAGTTTGTCAGTTAATTCTGGAATGTTCAGAGAGCTGACAGTCACCCGACCCGTCCATTTTATGTTGCATCTCTATCAGTTTCCCCCAGGAGTCCCATGAGTATTCATGAGAAGGAGGTACTTTCCATTTCCTCAGAGCAGTGTGGATGTGGGGGCGGGAGGCTTGAGGTGAGGTTGAGGAGGATAAGGAAATATGCCAGGAGATTGCAGTCAGCAGAGTCCTTGAGCAGAGCAGAGCGGGGCAGGGGTTAGAGCTGGCCATGTGCGTCTGCTCAGCACCAGCTGTCTTGGGGACATACTGATAGGGCCTCATCTACTGCTCAGAATATGTGTTCTAGTTCCCGTAACCTGTCACTGAGCTGTTGAAGATCCTTCTTATTTAGAATTGGTGCTCATTTCTCATTCATGAAAGATTCACTTGCAACAAGAATCAGATGACATCCTTGTCTGTTAACACTCCATCAGGGACCTTGGGGATTCTTCTGTCCTGCCCCTCCTTAGTGAGTAACAGCATGACTACTCTTGCCAGTCATGACTTAAACTGAAGCAATGTTATTTTTTAAAGATGACTTCCAAGGCATAGACACATTTTCTCTCCTACTTGTATGACTCATCTAAGGGAGAAGAGTTGTAAAGATCGATAGATATATATACACATATATATATACTCTTTAATGTATATATATTTAATTTGAGTTTGGGTTCTTATAAAAGTTAACTTTTTGTGGTAGGGATTTTAAAAAATAGGGAAAAAAGTAGGAATGGAATCACTAAATAAAGGGCATTTATAAGTCACTGAGACAATTGATGAATACAAAGCAGAAGCCCTCTGAGTCAGAATTAAGTATTAATTTTTAACTCAAAAGACCTTTATGAAAATTACCTAGTATATTTTTGCTGTAGAGAGGAGCTCAATTTATGATCGTTGAAGAAGCAGTGCCTTTAAAAATAAGATTAATGATTTTGGATATGTGAGGAAAAGTTTGTTGTAATACGCAAAATAAAAATTGACTACCATTTATTTATTGAAGGCTGACTGTCTGCCAGGCGTAGTGCCGAGCACTTTATGTAATTTAATCCATACCACAACCTTTGGAAGTAAGTGGTAGTGACACCATTTACAAATGAGGAAGAAAGACCTAGAGAGCTTAGGTGGACACAATTATCCGTCAGGAATGCAGCTGGGGCCTTTCAGACTCTGAAGCCTGAACTCCTGAAATCTACGCTATGACAGCGTATGCTAATTTTTTAGAATAAGGGAAGCAGACACGAGAAGAAAGTTTGAGAGAAACTGTGATTTCCCTGGAATCTGGTCTGTGAGTTGCTTCCATCCACGTGCTGAGACAATGGCGGCATGTGAGCCGGTCCTCTGTTGAGGGGGTCCGGTGTTGGGAGTGGCAGAAGTAAGAGACTCTAGACATGACTAGGAAGAGTGGCGTGCAGATTGACTCTAGAGACACAAAAGAGATGGAGGGAACCGAAGATCTTTCGTAGCAACCCAGACCACTTGAGACCCTCTTTTGCTTTTAAAAGGAAAAAAATACTCTAGATTTTCTTCCTAAAATCTTTTTTTCCCCCCTCTAGATTGAAACAATTGGAAAAAAGGTGTCTTCAAAGAGAATTCCGTATGCTCCTTCTGGGGAAATTCCAAAGTTTAGTCTTCAGGATCCACCGAACAAGAAACCCAGAGTATAGACATTGCCATTTTTTTGGTAATTTTTTTGGTACTTTAGGATAGCAGATATCTATCTGATATTAAACGGTAAATGAACCAAGTGTTTTTAAGGAAACAAAGCTATTTTTTTAATAATTAAATTTATCCTAGCTGTATGGGAATTAGCATATCTGGTATTAGGAATCTAGTATATTTTTTACATATTTTTATAATGTTATTACCTCAGTGATTGGATGAGTGGTAAATAATCATGTTGGTTTTAATGGTGTCAATTTTTGTAAAATAAAAATTAAACCTGAAACACTTTTTACTTTATAAAATGTCCGTAGCCAGCACTTTAATATCACGTTGTAAAGGAAAAGGCACTCCTTGGTTTTTCTGATCATTGGTTTATTTACTTGTCATTAAATATGTATTTTAAACCATGAGATTGCTGTCCTAAATACTGGGCTAAACCTGCTAACCTTTCAAAAAGTGTCCTGGAGACTTGGAGGTTTCTGGCTTAATCGGGTAAGGTGTTTGCCAAGCCACTTCTTGTCTCTTTGAACCTGGAAGGAAGATGCAGTGGACAGAATGGGGCCTTGTGTGCTTTTCTTTTTCTTTTTCTTTTTGGATGTGCTTAAAACATTTTCCCTATGCTTCCATGTTACTAGTGACCCTATAAGTTTGGTTTTGCTCCTTTTGTTTTAAGGAGCTGTGTTGTTTTTTTTAGCCCAAGAAGATCATCACTGCTCATTTCCAATCAATCCAAATAAGACTAAAAGGCAGTTTTATTTTTAACATGAATAGAATATCAGTATTGGTCTAGTTTATTCTTCACATCTCATTTTTTTCTCACTGATCATTATTTTTTTAGTTCAAGAGCCAAAAATATTTGTTACCTGTATTTTACATTTTTATTTCTGTAACTCATTGAAGTTTCCCCTTTTTCTTTAAATAAGAAAACCAATATAATCTCATGTATGAACTTAAAGAAGTAGATTTTACAAAGTACGTATAGCATAATTCTAAAATAAGAATTTTTGTATGTTTCCATGTGCTTTTTTCTTATGGCTTTTATTGACTTATATTTGATTTTCTTTTGTACTTTTTCATTATTGAAATATGTCAGATGTCCATTTGATGCTATTCTCTGCTGAGAATGTACAAATCAAGTAAAACAGATACAAGTCTCATTCTTTAGGAATTTTGTGGCTCAGTGAGAATGCAGAGACAAATATAAAGATGAGGACAGACATCTGTACAGATATCAAATACATAAATAAAATATTCTGTATCAACAATTGCATGGGTGTATTTTTTGTCATAGTGCAAGTAACAAATGAGTCATGACAGTCTGACATTAGATAGAAAAATATTACTCCTCACTTTTTTGGGAAAAGGGTATTACATCATTCTTTCAAATGATGTAAGAAAGGGTGGGAATTTAGCAAATAGATCAGATATTGGCAAACCAAAGCTCATGGACCAAATCTGGCCAGCCACCTGGAAGCTAAGAATGGTTTTTACATTTTTACATGATTACATTTTAAATGGTTATGTAAGTCCCCAATTTTGCCCCTTGTCCTGAAAAGCCTAAAATATTTGCTATCTGGCTCTTTAAGAAAACGTTTGCAGATCAGAGTGAAAAAAACAAAATATCAGAAAAACACCAGAGTGATTCAACATAAAATAATTCTTTACTCATAAGACCCTGAGGTGAGAATGAGCTTATTAATTAGAATTTGCTTTACATTCCTGCTTGAAAATATTCTCGTATTCTGCACAATAATCTTATATTCTGTTAAGGGGATTATAACCCAAAGATGTCCTGCGAAAGCAGATAGAATCAGGCACTGATTTTAAGTTGCAGGATGTTTCGATGCCTAGGATTGATAAGTAAATAATTATGTGTAAAGTATAGTTATTGACTAAAGAGAAGGAAAAAAGGGCAAGAGATAACTCATAGAACCATGTATATTTGCTGTTTGTAATGGGGAGAAAAAAAAACCAGTAACTGGGCAAGTAACCTAACACAGCAATTTGAGTCCTTTGTGTGAAAAGTTGCAAGAAGGTGATTAGCCTTTTTCTCCCTACTAAGAAAATTAAAGACTGTGTGTGTGTGTGTGTGTGTGTGTGTTTTAAATGACATAAGATTTCTATTTTTATTAGCTGGTATGTTTTTGATTGGGGCAATGAATACTGGTCAGATTATTAACTAGGATTTACAATTGAAACTAATACAGGGACAGCACCTGGGTGGCTCAGTTAGTTAAGCGTTGGACTCTTGGCTTTGGCTCATTTCATGATCTTGGGGTCGTGAGACAGAGCCCTTTGTTGGGCTCCATGCTGGGCGTGGAGCCTGCTTGGGATTCCCTCTGCCCCTCTCCTCTTCCCTTCCTATAAAAAGGAAGGAAGGAAAAAATAAAAAAATTTTTAAAAAAAGGAAGGGGGGAAGGGAGGGAGGGGGAAAGGAAAAGGGGAAGGAAGAAAGAAAACAATACAGGGACATGGTACAAAACAAAACAAAACATTCAAATAGAGACAAAGTATATATAGAAAAGTGAAATCTCTCTCACAATTCTCACATTCTCCAGAATGTGTCATTCCACTTAAGCTTTAAATCCTAACTGCACTACCTATTAGCATGTGATATCTTGGCTAAGTTACCTGAAAGCCTTATTTTTCCTCTAACCTTATTTAACCTCTAACACCAAGAGTTGTTACAAAGATTATGTGAGATCAGTGGTCATGCAAAGATCTTACTGCACAGTGGCTGGCGGGATGGACATTGCCATTAGACACCGTAACAAGCTGGTCCCACTGAACCAGAACCACGTGTAGGCTCTGGAATCACTAAGAGTATAATTAAATTAACACAGCTTACAAAGGCAGGCTCTACGCCAAGCCCTTTAGGTGCATCTTCTCATCTATTCTTCACATAAGTCCTTTGAGATAAGTTCTATCCCCATTTTCAGATGAAGGCAGGAGGCTAGAGAGATTAAGTAATTTGCTCAAGGTCACAACGGTTTGAATAGGAACTTTTCTTGACGTTGAAAACATCCTAATTTTAGAGGTATTATGAAAAGAGTGAGCACCTGTGGCCTTAGGCATCCCAAGGAGAGAATCAGAAGGTAGAGAGGGCAAAAGAGCCTGAGCAGCAGCTGAGAAGGATGTGAGTCCCTGCCCTTTATCCTCTCGGAGACTCCCAACTACCAGAAAGGGGTCTGAGGTTTGACTGGAGGCTGAGGACAGAAAGGGGAGATGATTAGGACAGCGAAATTAAGGGCTAGCTCTCCGTAGATCCATTGTATTCACATTCAGGTAGCAATATTCAAACTATTTCTAATTAAGTGTCTGTACCCCCATAAAGCAGATGCCGTGAGGTGCTAAAAAATGGAGGGCATAGGTGAATGAGAGCAGTCTTGTAGAGAAGCTAAGACACATGTAGAAATAATTGATTAAATATGAGAATTGCCATAAATGATAAAAATAAAATGCTATGTGGGCACAAAGGTAACGTTCACTCCAGCTGAGGAAAACAGGAAGGTTTCCTGGAGGCAGGATGGCATGTGAGGTAGGTCTTAATAGACATGATTTGGAAGGAAGGGGTGGGTAAGATGAGCACATCAGTGGCAGAAGCAATGGAAGCAAAAAGATGGACTCAGGAAAATTCAGACTGGTTTTAGGGAAAGCAAGCTGCCTTTTCTCTGGAGTTGAAAGGAGAATGAAGAGGAAGAGCTGATCTGGAAGCTTACACTAAGAACAGACTGTAGGAACCCTTGAATGCCAAGCTGAGTATGGGCTTCATTTTGTTGTCAAAATGGAGACATCAGTAGATACACAACACTGTGAATGTGCCTAATGCCACTGACTTGTACACTTTAGAATATGGTTCAAATGATAAAATGGAAACACTGAAGGTTTTCTTTTTAAAATGTAGTCACTTTCTTAAAAACAAACAAAAATTAGAGCATGCAGCCCCAAACCAGATGTTACCATCTAATTTAATCATATTCTGGCACTGAATTCAAATTTTAGACCAAAACACAAGAAGAAATACATTAGCGCCAGCCTTGTAAAATAATATTTATAAATGACCTTGGGGCGCCTGGGTGGCTCAGCCATTAAGCGTCTGCCTTCAGCTCAGGTCATGATCCCAGGGTCCTGGGATCGAGCCCCGCATTGGGCTCCCTGCTACACGGGAAGCCTGCTTCTCCCTCTCCTGCTCCCCCTGTGTTCCCTCTCTCGCTGTGTCTCTCTCTGTCAAATAAATAAATATTAAAAAAAAAATAAATGACCTTTATTTTTCTTAAAAGATTTATTTATTTATTTTAGAGATTGAGAGAGAGAGAGAGCACAAGGAAACCAGGGGAGGGGCAGAGGGAGAGAAGCAGACTCCCCGCTGAGTGGGAGCCTGCCACGGGGCTCGATCGCACGACCCTGAGATCAGAACCTGAGCTGAAATCAAGGGTCAGATGCTCGATGGACTGGGAGGCACCCAAGCACCCCTATAAGTAACCTTTAAACTTCAGAGGATAAATTGGATACAGTGACCTCTTGCTTCCTTCTTCCCTTCCTTTTTTCTAAATGCAGACAGATAAAAGAGAGTACTCATTGTAGATCTGCATTTTACAATATACCACTACTACCATGGGAGATTAATTTTAGGTGAATATACATTTTTTCTTAATTTTAATAGGAATTTATTTTGAAGGTGTTAGAATAAACATCATTTACAAATTGTATTAGTTAGTACATATACTTGGCTACTCTAACAGAGACCAAAAAGTACAGTGTCTTAAACAGCAGAAATACATTTCTCTCTCATACAGAAGTCTGGGTAGGTGGTCCAGGGCTGGTGGAGCACGTTCATAGTCAGAGGTCTCAGCGTATTCACCTGGTTGCCCTGCCATCCTTGACACAAGTCTATCTCAGGGTCCAAGATGGCTGTACCAGCTCCAAAGTCATGTTCTCATTCCAGCCAGCAGGGAGGAGGAGAAAGAAGGGAAAGGTATGGCCCACTCTTTAAGAACAAATTTAGAAGTAGCACAGATCATTTCTGTTCACCTACTGTTGGTCAAAACTTAGCCACATATTCACAACCAGATACAATGGAGTCTGGGAAATATAATTTTTAGCAGGACTACCAACCATGTGCCAGCTAAAAATTCTATAATCATAGGAGGCTGATAAAAATTGGGAATAATTAGCAGACTCTTACACATAAAATCAACATTTTCTTTGCTATTGCTGACTTTCCATTATGGTAGGGGGATATAAAATTTCACTTTAAAGGGATTTAAGTTTAGAAATTCAGTCAGTTGTAAAAAAAAAAAATAATACTGTAGCTCCCATTGAGATAGGGCAAAAATTGTAGAGGTTGTATATGAATGAGTAGAGTTTAGGAAATACCCTGGTCGTTTTAATTGGTCACACTAAACTTAGGAAGCTACCAGGGATGATAGTTTTTCTTAACACTTAAAGACCATGCCTACGTAATGGCAAACATACAGATGTAAAGTGAAAATTAGGTGTTAATAGTTCTCTAGCAATGATTTGCAAACTGTGACCCAAGCATCTCTACAGAGGTGTTTCAGGGAGCCGGCAGATGACTGATTTAAATATAAATACATATATACACACATAGATAATTACAGTATAAATGTAAAACTACCTACCAAGCTATTATTAAAAAGACAGCAAGCAGAGCTCTCTGTCAGCCTGGTATACTGAGCACACACATATCCTCTCCCTTCTTAGAACCCCATGAAAATTATAGCAAGAGAGGGAAAAGGCATAATCCAATAAAACAAAGAGAATAGGAAGGGACCATCCGTGGTCAAGAGATTTAAAGAAATTTCTGGAAAGCATTGAGCAGATGGATGTATATTGACTAAGAAGAGCTCCTTCCTGGATTACTGGCAGAGGAGGAGGCCCTGCCCCGCGGAACAGCAGACCATCTACCCAAAAGGATGTGGGAGAGAGAGAGGGATACACAGGGTGTGCTTAACTGAGGGTCTTTAACTTCAGCAGCCAACCTTCTCACCCAGTCCTCCTCTACAAGCAGAATGACAGGCAGCCTGGTGCATTTACCCCTACGTGACTACATCTCTCAGCCCCCGGGATCCAACCAAAACCAAAACCCAAACCAACAAACTGGGTGGGGATAGGGACAGGGCTCTTCTCTAAAGAAATTGATTAAACTGTTTGGGGAGCACTAGAGCGATGAGAATTGTCCTGCACGAGAACTAAGCCTTCTTTCTGCGTTCTGAGTCCAACACCACTTTGCCCTAAAGCAAAGCCCCTAGTCAAAAGGCTGTCTGGACTTCCAGTTACATGTGTTGAATTAAACACATGCACTATTTTCATTCTCTCCTGAATGAGAGAATGAGCCCTCACTCGAGCTTACTTACCAACATGACAGTAAAGGAAAAATAAGATAAAATGGCAGGAAAGGAATGAGAAAGCTAGAAACAGACAAAGAGAGTGAGAAAGGAGGCATGCATGGATGAGAGATGTCAACAAAGTCTTAGGTGGAAAGCAATGGGAACCTGAGTAACTTAGGAAGAGTGAGCAGAAACATCAATGCCCATGTAAGGGACTGTTTCTTGGTGTAGGTAAATGGCTCCTTAGAAGATCTCAAGGAGGGGCGCCTGGGTGGTTCGGTCAGTTAAGCGTCTGCCTTGGGATGGGGTCATGATCCCAGGGTCCTGGGGTGGGGCTCCTGCTCAGCGGGGAGCCTGCTTTTCCTTCTCCTCCCTGCCCATGCTCTCTTCTCACACTCTGTCTCTCTCTCTCAAATAAATAAATAAAATCTTAAAAAAAAAAAAAGATCTCAAGGACTGGAAGCACCAGGTATCACAGAGGATGGAGCCTAAGTGTGGGGCGGAAAACAGAGGACTTCTGTGGAAGACCGTACATGTAAGGAAGTTCGTTGCACCCGATCTCTTTCCTACAAAAAGAAACTACCATTCCCACCCCTCACTCTCATAGGCTATTAGAGGTTTATTTTCAGGAAGACTAGAGTCAGAAAGTTTCAGACATAGGGAGGGTGTTAGTGAGATGCCAGCCTAGAAATAAGTGAACTAATTAAAAGCCTGCATGCTGAACAGAGACCCACACCCCCCCCCCAACATCCTCCTTGCTGTTCTTCACCCAGTTCTGAGAAAGTCAGCAGCCAAGTTGGTAACCCTCAAGGCTATTTAAAAAAATATTATCTTTTTAAACTTGAATGGCTTTGGAGAAATAATCCAAACATTTGGGAGTCCCTCACTGAGGAATCTAGCTCTCCCCTCAAACACTACAGGGGGGCTCCCCCCACCCCAGCATTCTGGCAGCTTGAGGGCGGCTCATCACTCAGTGGGCATGTGCCGCCAAGGATCACAAGGCAGTTGAGGAGACCCTTCAACCCGAAGGGCAGAGACAAAACAAAGGAAACGGAGACAGTGCTCAATGTGGAGAAACACAACTTCAAAAGACTAGTTATCCTCAGAGAGAAAAATAGAAGAACTTGCAGCTAGGAAACAAGAACAGGATGCTATTTAAAAAAAAAAGAAGAAAAAAAAGGAATCATCAGAGAACTCTTGAAAGTGAAAATGCGGTGGCCAAAATTTTAGCAAGGGAATCATTGTCAGAGGAAATTTTCATGGAAGCCCAACTTAAAATAGATTGAAATGGTATTTTATTAGTAAAAATGTATGTGAAAGCGTGCGTGGCTAGATCCTCAGGGGGATGAAGGGCATGTTCTCACACCCCTCTCACGGCTGGTCCTGTTACCTTGCTCTGCTTACATTCTGAATCCTTCTTTGGGATGTTGTTCCCATTTTTCTGCAAAGCCACTGGTACTCATGTTTGTTAATGTAATACCTCTGATACTGATAATATCTCTGAAGTTACATGCTTTCAGCTTCAAGTAAGAGAAACTCCTATTCAAACTGGTTTTTTTTTTTTTTTAAAGATTTTTTTTGTCAGAGAGAGAGAGAGAGAAAACAAGCGGGGGGGGGGGGGGCAGAGGGAGAAGCAGGCTCCCCGCTGAGCAAGGAGCCCGATGTGGTGCTCGATCCCAGGACCCGGGGATCATGACCTGAGCCGAAGGCAGACACTTAACCGACTGAGCCACCCAGGCGTCCCAAACTGGGTTTCATTTTTTTTTAAAGATTTTATTTACTAGAGAGAGAGAAAGTGAGCGCGTGAGAAAGCACAAGCATGGGGAGGGGCAGAGGGAGAGGGAGAAGCAGACTCCCCTCTGAGCAGGAGCTCCATGCAGGGCTGGAGCTGGATGAGGGGCTCAACGTGGGACTGATCCCAGGACCCTGGGATCATGACCTGAGCAGAAGGCAGAGGCTCAACCGACTGAGCCACCCAGGCGCCCCAAAACTGGTTTCATTAATGAAGATACTTATTATCTCACCAAACAGGAAGTGGTTTTCAGTGTTGGCAGATTCAGTGGTTGGAAAAGGGGCTGAAACTCTTGTATTACTTGATATCTTAAAAACCACGTGCATTTATCACTTCCATTTTCTTTTTTAAAATTTATTTTTGTTTTTTTTAAAGATTTTATTTATTTATTTGACAGAGAGAGACACAGCGAGAGAGGGAACACAAGCAGGGGGAGTGGGAGAGGGAGAAGCAGGCTTCCCTCGGAGCAGGGAGCCCAATGCGAGGCTCGATTCCAAGACTCTGGGATCATGACCTGAGCCAAAGGCAGACGCTTAACGACTGAGCCACCCAGGCACCCCTGGATCAAGAATTTTTATATAGACCTCCTATCATGTCTGTGCATTTAAATGTGCTTATTAATGCATCATTGTTTAGGAAGGTCAAAGCTCTGCCCTGGCTTTTTAAGATTCAGGCCTGTCCATTCTTGTACAGTTGTGCAAGGGAGTATATCTCTACACATGTTAACTCAAATGTCCAGCAAGACCCAGGTATTTGGTCACATGGTCTAGTCATGGCATAATGGCCAGTTATGTAATAAGGAGTGAAGAAATAACAAATTCAGAAGATATGACTTGTGATTCCACTTTTTTTGTTGTTGCTGTTTTGTTTTTCAAGATTTTATTTATTTGAGAGAGAGCATGAGAGAGAAAGCTCACAAGCAGGGGAGGGGGTAGAGAGCCCACTTTGGGACTTGATCCCAGGACCCCAGGATCATGACCTGAGCCGAAGGCAGACAGCCTACTGAGCCACCCAGGCATCTTGTGATTCCACTTCGAAACAAACATTTCCTGCTACTCTTCTTTCAAGTTTTGGGATTAAGTTTAACTGGAGAGTATCCTGAGATTGCAACAGTAGGTGTTTTAAAATTTTGTCTAATTCACTATTATTTCACCCTATCAGTCAGAAGTTTTTTGATACTGTGCTGCGGCTGACCAAAAACTGCAAAAGTCATCCATGACTCCCAATGCTGCATTTGTAACAAAACAGCTTCATGTTATCATTTGCATTTTTAGATATAGTTCCAAATATGTCTGTATGAAACTGTAACATGTATTTGCACAAATAAAATGCTGTTTTAATTATTTTACATTGAATTCTATAAAAATTTCATTCGACAAAATTCTTCCGCTGCTAAAATGTTTCATTACCATTCACCTACATTGTGCAAAATTAGGAAATATCCAGATTATGTCATAGAATCAGAATCTGAAAAGTAATCCATTTTTCCTGTGAAAAAACAGATTTTTGAAAGCTTTATTTTATTCATTTAAGGATTTTATTTTTAAGCAGTCTCTACAACCAGTATGGGGCTCAAACCCACAACCCTGAGATCAAGAGTCATACGCTCCACTGACTGAGCAGCCAGGCGCCCCTGAAATAACAGATTTTAAGGAGGGTGGTTGCCTGAGATGTTTAAAGTTGGGGTAATTTTACAAAACAAAATTTATTAGGATCTATAAAGAAAGTAAGCCGAAGTATATACGGCTCCTTCGAGTTCAATTAAAATGTAACTCATGTTCAAAGTTATGCATTACTTTTATAAAAAAAATATTAGTTCGCCTATTTGAAAAATCAAAATCAAACTGGCCTTCTACATTACATATTTTATAACTTTAGCCATCTAAAAACTTCCTTTGCAAGAACGTAGTAGAAAAACAGGATTTAGAGTCAAAAGATGAAGTTGAATTCTAGTACCTGGGAAAGAAAATCCTCCCTCAGGTCATTACCATCGCATACAACCCCCTCAGTGGAGTGGTGTGAAAAATAGAAGGAATCAGTGGGATAGTACACGTGGATGTGGCAAACTACTGTAAAATGAGGGTTAACACCCTTTTTCTTAGGTTCTATTTCCCTGTCTTCCAATACCATCGTGATCTTGGTTTCCCCGAGGTCCTAACCAAGTAACTATTGTGAAACTATTTTGCAGGTCTAAGCAGTCATCCCAATGTAAAGAATCAACATGCAAACTCTTAAGCCTTTCTAAATTATTCCAGCGATGCTGCAGTATTCTGTAAAGGCCACATGCTGACTGTAAGAAAGCAGATCACCCTCGAGCTGTGCTGTTTCATCACGATAGGTCATTTTTCACAAGTGCCATGTGATGATGATGTACAGGTAATAGGCTTGGAAGCTTTTCTAGAAGTTTTTCATGTATTTTTAATTATACTGTTAACAGTAAAACTCTTAAAAGACATTTTATGATTATATCACAGCAAGCAATTGTTTAATAGAACAAAGAAGATACGCTAAAAGGCAAGTGAATTAAATATGCACAGCTCTCAACGTGTTTCTTAAAACAAGGAGACTGAGGTATGTCCACTGAAGTCAGGCATTCTGGTACCACTTCTTTTTTTTTTTTTTTTTAAGATTTTATTTATTTATTTGACAGAGAGAGACACAGCGAGAGAGGGAACACAAGCAGGGGGAGTGGGAGAGGGAGAAGCAGGCCTCCCACCGAGCAGGGAGCCGATGCGGGGCTCGATCCCAGGACCCTGGGATCATGACCTGAGCTGAAGGCAGACGCTTAACGACTGAGCCACCCAGGCGCCCTCTGGTACCACTTCTATTACCAGTTGGAATCAGATATTCACAATTCATGTGATCTTGAAGGTCTTGTTATATTTGAGAGGACTTTTTTCTTTTAGCCACTAGATTTTTCAGGAAAAATTCACCTATTTAGGAAAAATGAAAACACATTACTACCAACTTAACATAAATTTCAGAATTACACGTCAGTGTTTCCCTTCTATTTTTAAATTAATTTATTTTTTTAATGTTAAGGTCTACACCCAATGTGGAGCTTGAACTCGTGACCCGGAAATCAAAGAGTTGCATGCTCTACCGACTGAGCCAGCCAGGCGCCCCATTAGCTTTATCTTTTTTTTTTAAGTAAACTCTACCCCCAATGCTTACAAAAAATTTTTTATCACTATAGTCTGTTACTCTTTCTAGTAATTCAACATTTTAAAAGGGTGACCCTATTGTATCTACGTATTGTTTCTATTGTATTGTACACTTTTGAACATTTATTCCACTTTATGTGCACTATCTATTCCTCGCCACTGACAAACTATTGCCGTTGGCACAATTCATTTCAGAGAGCAATTCTGCTCCATTATTAGCCTGGATCTGATGTTTATAAAACAGACCTCATTGCAGTTGAGCAGACTCATCTGATGGAATCCCTTCAGCTTATTCCCCTCTAGGGAAGCAAGAGCTCTTCATTTATAATGGGCTTTCTCCCCACCCCCTCAGTTGTGCCTGAGCATTCAGAGAGCTGCTTAGAGGGGGCACATTCCCTTTTCAGGTCATTAGGGTTCCATTTCGTCTCTCACTGTTACAGCATGGCTCAGTGCTTACTGGCAGAGCCCAGCACCGCGGGCCTGGTTTTATGAGTCTGATGAACTTTGCTATGTCATCTTAATATATACGTATAACTGCAACGACCATACGTGTACACAATCACCAAGAATCCCAAGGTTCACAACCCAGCCACGTAATGGAGAGTTATCCATGCTCCTCTAGACCTTATCTAAATCTGGCAGGAGCAGAACCAACATTACCAGGCCCTAGCCCATCATATGAGTCTAATGCGCTACATATATCTTTTACTGGTAACTTTAAAAGCACTAAAAAGTTCATAATTTACTTTCTTATAAATGTTAAAAATTTTCCTTAAAAAACAAAATAAAAACTCCTTGCAAATGATTTTACTTTACTCTAACCACTCTGGAAGCTGATGTTAGTTCTATTCTTTACAGAGGTTTTCAGCTTGCCAGCAGAATTCTTCTTGCTTGAAGAATCACTTTATTGGCTTCCAAAGTCCCCACATCCTGTGAGTCAGTGTTGAATCAAAGTCTTGGGTTTTATAACTAGGATAAGCTGTTGTTAGTTCATTGAAATGCCCTGAATTTCTTTATAGGAACACACTGAACATCACTAATACATGAACATTAGCTTTTACCAATAGAATGCATGCCTAATTTAAATATATTCATGATTTAAACCCAATATATAACACAATCATCTAAAAGATCATTTACAGTAATCATGTAGTTTAGACTGATCTAAAAAATAACTGCTTATTCTTCAAGAAATTACAGTTGTTATGTCCAACTGATAGGGAAAACATTATAAACATTTTTTGGATTAAATTCAGGCTTCAGATATGTTCTCATAGACTTTTTGATGGCCATTATCACATGACTTTTTATCCCTTGGAAAAGGCTTTTCTTTTCATAAGTCAGCTCAAGCTATTGACCAAAATAAGAGCTGAAATTACAAAGGTGAAGAACTGCAGTGTAGCTAATAAAAACAGTAACAATTTCTATAAGGAAAATAACCTTACACATTTTTTTCCTGTTGCCTCTGGGAGGAAAACCACAGAGATATTAAGAGAAACAGCAATGTAGTCAAACAGCTACTTCTCAGGATTTAAACTGATCTGAAATTAGGAGTTTAGAGATGCAGCAGGCATGACGGCGAATGAATATACATTTTTCAGAAAACCACGTTATATACTTAACTGGTATTTGTCATTTCTGAATAACCTACTATTGAAATCCACACAAAGAATAAGCTGATTCCTCCTGCTTTCGTCACAGTAGCTGAGCTAGAAAGGGGGAGCGAATTCTTTATTTAAAGGAAAAAACAGGCTTAAGAGAAATTTTTCCTTAACATGTCCTCTATGGAGCAAAGTTCCTAAGGAAGTTCCAGAAAAAAACTTATTTTTTCCTATAAAAGGCAACCACAGCTATTATAAATTTAACATGGAAAGTTATGGTCTAAATAAAACCATGCCCTGCGGTCTGACTTACCTGCTTTATATGAAGAACGCACCAGAGGGCCACTAGCAGTGTAATGAAATCCAAGTTCATTTCCTACTTTTTCCCAGTGTTTGAACTTTTCAGGAGTAATGTATTCATCAACCTACATTTAAAGAATTCATTCAGATAGATTTTAGAATTTCCCTAAATCATTGTGATTCTGTAGAAAATCTATGCTCATGCATTCAGGATGGTTTTCACTTCATAATTTACCCAGTTGCCCAGGGGCTTTTCTCCTCTCCTTCCTCACAGACGACCTGTCTACTGGTTACTGGGCCCCTCTATCAGTACTCGATCACGGGGAATTAGAGAGGAGAGAAAACATCAATTTTGTAGTACATTAACTATTCTAAAAGATGAGATTATCTGTAGAGATTACATATCTGTATTACTCCTTCACTGACTAACAGGTATAATCAAGAATTAATCACGTCTACAAGGTTCGTGAGGACCAGACTTCCATGTCTTGTCTCGTCTTTTGTGCTCAGCCCTGAGTCTGGCACATAGTCACTACTCGACAAAAGTTTCTTGAACGAACGAATGTCCAATACAGAAATAAGAAGACTGACTTTTTTTTTTTAAATTTTTTTTTTTTAAGATTTTATTTATTTGCGAGAACGAGAATGAGAGACAGAGAGCATGAGAGGGAGGAGGGTCAGAGGGAGAAGCAGACTCCCTGCTGAGCAGGGAGCCTGATGTGGGACTCGATCCCGGGACTCCAGGATCATGACCTGAGCCGAAGGCAGTCGCTTAACCAACTAAGCCACCCAGGCGCCCAAGACTGACTTTTCTTTTTTACTTCACCTCTGGCTCTCATGTCCCTCTAAAACAAATCACAAGATGACCAAGTGTGAATGAATGCCATTTCCCAACTATTTAATTCTTTTTCTGTACATTCACTGAAGTCGTATAATTTTCAGGCCAGTATATCTGTTGGCTTTATGCAGATAATAAAAAGGAAACTGGGGCTTGGAAATATACAGGGAACATTACACTAGAAAGTCAGCAGCTTCTTAATTGTACCTACAGACGACAAAGATCTAATTCAAATTACCAGTGAACGTTCGGTAATTCAAGATAGCAATACCTTAAGGTGGCGCTTTGTTGGTTGCATATACTGTCCTAAAGTCAAACAGTCTACATCGGCTTCACGAAGTGCTGTAGAAAAAAGGCACACATTACATTAACAGATTTTTTAAAAAGATTTTTTAACTTAAAAAAAAAAAATTATTTTTAAGTAATTGCTACACCCAAAATGGGGCACGAACTTACGATCCTGAAATCAAGAGTTGCATGCTCTATAGACTGGGCCAGCCAGGCGCCCCAAGATTTTTTTATTTTTAAGTAACGTCTACACCCAAGGTGGGACTCAAACTCAGAACCCTGAGATCAAGAGTCATATGCTCCACAGACTGAGGAAGCCAGGCGCTCCACTGGCAGATGTTTTTATGATGCTGAAATTGTAGATTTAAGCATAATTTCCCTGAGCATGATTTTACTTCAGAACAGTGTGAATTTTACGCTGTCCCAAAACCCTGATGTTGGGGAGTAAGACTATATCTATCCATTTAAAAGTGCCAGGGAATATGAAAAGGATTGGAAACATAGGAATGAGTAAGACAGTCATGAGCGGCTGACAAAAAGAAGGACAAATAACTCTAATACTATGGAATAAATGCTAAAATAAGGGTTAAGGGTATTTCGAGCAGAAGTCTGTTGGGCAGAAAAGAGGAAGGGAATGGTATACAAAAGGCCTGAAATCACTCATACTATAGACCAGACATGCTGTACTCAGTTTTACTAACTGTGCAAGATATGCTTGGAGGATGTGATTTGACCTCTCATGTATCAGAATCTTTCTAGTACAACTGTAATTTTACTCTAGTAAAGAGAAGCTTTTAATTACTATTTGCACTTGTTACTCTTAGAACCAATAAATAACTGCAAGTAGGCAAAGGATCCTCATGTAAATAACAGGTTGTTTTTTTTTTTTTTTTTTACAATTTATAAAGCCTAAGAATCATAAAGCAGATGGGCTTATGAGACTAAGATTCAGCAAAGTCCAAAGCACATCATATTATGTGACAATGTTACCAGTAAGCTCTTCCTCAAAGGCCTGGCTTCATCTTATTCATCTTGTCACTGCCTGTCAGAGCTCCTGGAAACCTGGCTGGCTCTTAAAACTATGCAATGACTAAATAAGAAACGTGGATAAAATCTTATTTTCACTTGATTAAAGGGTATGGAATAAAATGGGATACAAATTTCATATCCTTTCTGCATATCATTCCATAGTGTTCTAAGAAAACATACTTCTGGGCACCTGGGTGGCTCAGTCGGTTAAGCGTCTGCCTTTGGCTCAGGTCATGATCCCAGGGTCCTGGGATTGAGCCCCATGTTGGGCTCCCTGCGCAGCGGGGAGTCTGCTTCTCCCTTTCCCCACTCTCCCTCTGTGCTTTCCCTCTCTCTGACAAATAAATAAAATCTTAAAAAAAAGAAAAGAAAACTACTTCCTTTCCTTTTTATGCTGCTGTTATAATCATATTCTGTACTTTGTTCTTACTGGCACTTTCACTGAGACTATGGAGGAAGCATAACACGGCCTTCAAAATGGAGTTCCTGCTATTACTCAAATTAAATGAAAAAGAGTTTTCATTTTCCAATTTCTTTACCTTTCAGTGTTGCATATACTTGCTCATCATTTTCGCCTAAGCCCAACATTATAGATGTTTTAGAAATCACATCAGGCCGAACCTCCTTGGCGTGTTTCAGTACGCGCAGAGACTGGTTGAAATTGGCCCGGGGATCACGAACTTTCCTTGAAAACAGCAGGGCTGTTGTCAGCAAGAATAACCACAAGCTCAACTGAGTACATAGTTATGCAAGCAAGTTAAAAGACCGGGAAAGGACATTCTGGACATTATATTACATCATGTGGTTCAATATTAGCATTTGTGCACAAATATCTAGCTGTTGCTTTTGTGAAGAAAATCAGGCTTCACTGGGCCCCGTAGTTCTGTCTACTTTTAAGGCCTTTCAAGCCTGGGGCAGAGAAAACTAGAATGGAAATAATTCGGTTTATGAATTACTCATTGAGAAACCAAAATTCGAAGCCGAGGAGTGATTGTAAGGGATAGTCAAGAGAGAAGAGAAAAAGAGTGGAAGAAAATCTCAACACCGAACAAAGGAAAAACTGTTTAACATGTACCCACATTTCAGAGGTCTGAAACTTTTATGATCAGTTCTTTTCTAAAGACCAAGCTGCCCTCTGCTGGTGAGTATATGACACTGACATCTCTTCGGTAAAAACGCATGATTCTGGAATTTTCACTGGAAAGGATAATGTTTCTTAAGTGAAACCAGGGAAATTGGCACCCACTGGTGGCAGTTTCATGAGAAATGACAGCGCTGGAATACGCTGTGTGTCAGACTTCAACAGCAGCCAAACCACCACGTTTTAAATGGCGAGAAGGCCAAAAGGAAGGAGTTGCTGATCAGTTGACGTTAATCCAGTATCCGTTTGAATCCTAATGCATCTTTATTTTGTGTAACTTACTTGCTGTTATTTTTAATCAGAGACCAGTTCACAGGAAGAAAGGAAACCAATTTGCGAGTTTAAAAATAACCACAAAACCCGACAATACCGAACTAACTACTCTAGAAAGTATTTCTCCATTGGCTTTGTTATGCTCCCTAATGTTTATGATTTAGTGGAAAGGCTGGTTATTGTTTACCATACTTTTTTCAAGTCCTATAATACAGATAATGTGCAGCAGCTATTAAGATCACTGCCAAATATACTTTACTAAAATTAAATAAACATATTAATCTTGCCTGAAGGTTAAATTTTCATCTTTCTGAAATATGAATATGATCATTACTGTGGCGTAACAATCTGTAAATTTTCCTAACTATTAACATTATTAGAAAGAATAGTACCTACTTTTTAAGAGATTGAAGATACATCTGAAAGATAACAGTGTTCCTTTTGTATCACTTATTGCATATTTTAGTGCCAAATGTATTTTTTTTTTTAAGATTTTATTTATTTGACAGAGACAGACACAGTGAGAGAGGAAACCCAAGTGGGGGGAGTGGGAGAGAGAGAAGCAGGCTTCCCGCTGAGCAGGGAGCCCGATGCGGGGCTTGATCCCAGGACCCTGGGATCATGACCTGAGCTGAAGGCAGACGCTTAACGACTGAGCCACCCAGGCATCCCCAGTGCCAAATGTATTTTTAAAAGTCTTTTCCTGGGGCGCCTGGGTGGCTCAGTTGGTTAAGCGACTGCCTTCGGCTCAGGTCATGATCCTTGGAGTCCTGGGATCGAGTCCCGCATCGGGCTCCCTGCTCAGCGGGGAGGTCTGCTTCTCCCTCTGACCTTCCCGCATCTTGTGCTCTCTCTCACTCTCTCTCTCTCAAATAAATAAATTAATTAATTAAATTAAATATTCTAAAAGTCTTTTCTTTTTAGAATTACAATCAGAGTTGTTGCTCTTGTATAATTTTTTCTTTTATTTTTGAAAACCGTTCTTTGAAAAAATTACTCATCGGCACTTGCAGTATGATACTATTTTAAAAAAAAAGATGCTCATGATGTATATGTGCACCAAAACATACACACATGCATATAAATACATACACTTAGGTTATGGTAATTGATATTACTGGGTGGAAATATTACGGGTGATGCTTATGCTCTTTTTGTTGGCTTTATTTTCTGATTTTTCTATAATACGTATATGTTGCTTTTGTTAAGAAAAGAAAGAGAGCTCATTTTGTAAAAGTCAAATAGAAAGTTCTCCCCTGCAAAACGTGAGAAAAGATAGCAGATTCTGGCCCTCCAAACTTGCCAATGTGACTCTGTACATGAAATCACCTCTGTAATTCTGGAACTGTTTCTACATTATGTGCATACACATCCAATCCTGACAGAGCAACTTTTTCTATTGCTTTTAGATCTCCTCGGAAATCAGGGGTGAGACATTCCACAAGAATTTTTGGGTTCCTATGAGGGGAAAAAAAATAAGTATCAAACTGAGGCAAAGAATTCACATAACTATTGCTCAAAACAGAAATTACCAGTACTCATTCGGTATCAGTTTCAACACAGTTATCTTTAGAATCTTGCCAATCTGGGAATCATGCTTTAGAAAGCATGAACATACAAATGTTCATATATAAACTGTTATATGAAAAAAAAAAACAACCCTGAACATCAAATATTATGTACATAATGGTTACAACAGATCTGCTTGCAAATAATGATCAGAATACATTTTGAGATTAATAGACTTATACTTTATTGAGCAGTATTAAGAAAATAAAGTTGCTCGGGCGTCTGGGTGGCTCAGCTGGTTAAGTGACTGCCTTCAGCTCAGGTCATGATCCTGGAGTCCCGGGATTGAGCCCCGCATCAGACTCCCTGCTCAGCAGGGAGTCTGCTTCTCCCTCTGACCCTCCCCCTCTCATTCTCTCTCTCTCACATAAATAAATAAAATCTTAAAAAAAAAAAAAAAAAGAGCGCGCCTGGGTGGCTCAGTTGGTTAAGCAACTGTCTTTGGCTTAGGTCATGATCCCAGGGTCCTGGGATCGAGTCCCACGTCGGGCTCCCTGCTCAGCGGGGAGCCTGCTTCTCCCTCTCCCTCTGCCTGCCACTCCCCCTGCTTGTGCTCTCTATCTCTCTGACAAATAAATAAAATCTTAAAAAAAAAAAAAAAAGTTGCTTAAAAGAATTCAAATATAAACATTAAAACATGAAATATATCTTTTTATTCTTTGGAAAGTAAATTGGGACAGTTCTTATGTGAATGCAAATAGTATTTGACTGCCTTAATTCTGATTTCTTTAAAAATTCATCAAATAGTGTCATCCTCCTTTCCTCAGGCAAATATTTCACAAGTGCTGTGGGTTTTAAAAACTGTTTTCTGAGTTGCTGAGTCATGAGCTTTGCTTAAATGAAATACAAGTTAAACATTAATCTTCTTATTTATATTCTGGCTATATCTATGCATTCAAGCATTAAAATGTGAACTAGGTCATAGTGCTGTTCCCTCTGACAGCAGTAGAAATGACTAGGACAGCTGATAAATTTTTTCACAAACCCAATGGCAAAGTTTCTGGAGCTGTTTCCTGAGAGAACAGATGTAAAAAGGACCACGTATATACCCTCTCATAAGATAAAAGAAATGTTGAAAGAACATAGCTTATAACTCACTGTTTTTTTAATTGTAAAGTTGAGACTCATCAGTAGTTTGTGAAATCAATTTAGTGGGTTGCAAACAGAACTTTTTAAAGTAAACTATTAAAAAATTTAGAAAACACTAGGGGAATCATTAAAAAAACATCTACTAAGTGCTAGGTGCTCAACTAGCACTAAGCTGTAGGAAGCAAGCATAACTCCTTTTTTAATACTTTTTAAATAGATGGGATTAAATATTAATAAAATGTGGATCATGGGTAAATTTCCCAGGGCATATGAATATGGATAAAATCTATATCAAGCATTGCATACTTTAACAATGTGAGAACTTATCTCATTCTATATACTTCTAGATGATGATTTATTCAAAATTAGTGCCGGGAAGACTGCAGTGTTATACATCTTTTTAAAAATTACTCAAAGTTTAAACTGACACTCAAATAGGAAGGACAGGTTCTATGGCCTAAAGGTCTGTAAGTCTGTGCTGCTGACTAAAATTTTATGCAAATATGTATCTGTACGTTTGAATATACTTTTTCTGGAGAAAAGACCACATAATTTCCAGGAGGTTATCAGAAGGGTTTATAATCCCCTAAAAGGTTAATAACCTCTGCTTTTTTTTTTTTTTTTAAGATTTTATTTATTTATTTGACAGAGAGAGACACAGTGAGAGAGGGAACACAAGCAGGGAGAGTGGGAGAGGGAGAAGCAGGCTTCCCGCCAAGCAGGGAGCCCGATGCGGGACTCGATCCCAGGACCCTGGGATCATGACCTGAGCTGAAGGCAGACGCTTAATGACTGAGCCACTCAGGCGCCCCAATAACCTCTGCTTTAAGGTAAATACCTTAAAGAAATTGAATTTATATGGGCTAAAAAAAGTCATCAAATTACACAAGCAAATGCAAGAACAAGTACCTTTCCTTTAAGTATGATACAGTCTTTGCAAAATGCTCAGCTCCTCCGTCAGGCAAATCTAGAAACAAAAGAGTCCACTGCTCAAGATGATGTCACAACTTATTAAGGACCAATTTCTGGAAGAGGCAATGATGACGCACTAACCATCTCGATCCACAGACGTCAAGACAACATAATCCAGACCCCACTCTGCAATTGCCTTTGCAGTATTGTAGGGCTCACTGGCATCCAGTGGAGGCGGATTTCTTGCAGTTTTAACAGAACAAAATCTGCAACCTCTTGTACATGTGTCACCCATCAACTAGAACAGAGATGTTATAATTTAAATCACATAGATGGATGACCCAAAAGAACATATGCTGAGAGAATAAAGCAAGTTACAAAAAATGAATATAGTTTGATTTTGCTTATAGGAAATTTGAAACATTCAAAGGTAAACAAAATACAGTTAAGAAATACAAATATATGTAATAAAACTGGAAAGAAAAGGAAATGGATGGGGTGCCTGGGTGGCTCAGTTGTTAAGCGTCTGCCTTCAGCTCAGGTCATGATCTCAGGGTCCTAGGACTGAGCCCTGTCATCGGGCTCCCTGCTTGGCAGGAAGCCTGCTTCTCCCTCTCCCACTCCCCCTGCTTGTGTTCCCTCTCTCGCTGACTCTCTCTCTGTCAAAAAATAAATAAAATCGTAAAAAAAAAAAAAAAAAAAAAGAGGGGCGCCTGGGTGGCTCAGTTGGTTCAGCTCAGGTATTGATGTCAGGGTCAAGAGTTCAAGCCCCATGCTGGGTTCCATGCTGGGTGTGAAGCCTACTAAAAAAAAATGTTAAAGGAAAAAAAAGGTGATGGGATCAGGAAAGGATGTACAGGGGGGTTCAAAGATAATAATAATGTTCTACTCTCAAACTGGAGGTATCAGGCTGTCTACTATACTGTTACTCTTTAAAACCTACAGGGGAGTGGGGTGGGAGGGATGGGGTGACTGAGTGATAGACACTGGGGAGGGTGTGTGCTCTGGTAAGCGCTGTGAATTGTGCAAGACTGTTGAATCTCAGATCTGTACCTCTGAAACAAATAATGCAATATATGTTAAGAAAAAAAAAAAAAAGAAGGTAGCAGGAGGGGAAAAATGAAGGGGGGGAATCGGAGGGGTAGACGAACCATGAGAGACGATGGACTATGAGAAACAAACTGAGGATTCTAGAGGGAAGGGGGGTGGGAGGATGGGTTAGCCGGGTGATGGGTATTGAGGAGGGCACATTCTGCCTGGAGCATTGGGTGTTATGCACAAACAATGAATCATGGAACACTGCATCAAAAACTAATGATGTATTGTATGGTGACTAACATAATAAAATTTTAAAAGAAATAAAAAAAATAAAAAATAAAACCTACATATAGTTTATAAAGTTTTTTTGTACCTATTTAATATTAATAAAAACGATTTTATTTTTTTAAATGATTTTAAAGGAAATAAAATATTCAATTAACGTATCAACATGTAGGTCTCTGTGGGAGTTAAACAGAAGGCACAGCTCCTTGTTAAATAGATGAAACAGAAAACACGTAAAATCTGCTTCCTCTGAGTTATTCTTCAGGACACTGCTTCTGCTGCTATAGGTAACTACCACGTTCTGGCCCCTGCCAAGCATAGCCATTGCAGATGTTCTGGGGCCACTGGAGTTTCAAACCTGCAAAGTGATGGGTTGAGATCTGGAGGAAAAAGCTCCTCTTTATGTTTAACGCCCACCCCCCGGGGAGGGGGGTGAACTCATCGCTATGGTCCCAACATCCCATAGGGATTTACTGAAACAATGAACTCTTCCCAGAAACCAGTCATGAGTCAGTGGGGAAGGGCCAGGCAAGGGATGAAACCAGAGATTTCCATCATGGAGTGTTGAAAATCACTCGTTCCTTCAAGAACTGAGGTTCTATAACTTGGATAAGCTCCACAGCCAGCTCTGTTTCATAAGAATCCTTGGTTCCTCAGGTAAACAGCCTCCTACTGGTACAACACAGACATTCCCAGATATGTATGAACTTTCAGTAGCACACAATTAGATTTAACCCCGATACCTGAATCTCCAAGCCCCTCTGGATAAAGATGGTAGTGTGCACAGTTAATGCCAATCCTGACTCCACCATATTAAGATTATACATCTCACTCTTTTTCATTTAACTTGCAGGGCCCTCCTACTGAGGAGGGGGGAGCTTATACCTCTACTTCCACTGCTGTTCGGCTTGGCCATGTGATTTACTTTGGCCAACAGAATGACAGCAGGCATGACCAAGCAGAGGCCTCAAATGTGCATGGATGGTTGGCCTGCTCTCTGGTGCTTTCCATTCTTCATGATAAGAATGTGGCTTGGAGACCTGCTGGTCTAAGGAGAATAAAGCTCTGTGGAGCAGACCTGAACCCTGAGACCTCAACCTACTTCCTGCAGTCCATTTTCAGCCCTGTCAAGAGCAGCTATACCCCAGGCCATAGACAGAAAAATAAATGCTTGTTATTGTTTAGGGGGAAAAAGTTAAGCAATCATGAATAACATTTCCAAAAATTAACAGAAGAGGTATCTTAATGTAGCACATGATTAACTGTCACATACATGGAAAAATCAATAATAGATTTATTCAGAGAAGGATGAGAGTGTATCAGCCTAGACTATTTTGTCAGGTTTTTTTCCCTCATATTTCTCATAAATTCATATGTAACAAAAAATCTGGCCAGAGATTCAGAGTGCACATTTTTAGGAGAAAGACATAAAATATCCCTTTCAGTTTCTAGACTAAAACTTCACAGGCTGAGGTTGTTCTTACCATGATTGTGGCTGTGGCAGTCGCGTACTCCCCACCTCCCCAACATTCTCCAATGTTGGGGCATCGAGCTTCCTCACACACCTGTGAGTAAGAAGGAATGGAATACAATCAAGTTGAAAATATTAACCAGCTGAGCAAAGTAGTCATCAAGCATCTTAAACTGTCCATTCTTTACAATGTATTTATGAAGAAAGTCACTATTCAAAAATGCTGTTAATGGGCGCCTGGGTGGCTCAGTTGGTTAAGCAACTGCCTTCAGCTCAGGTCATGATCCCAGGGTCCTGGGATCGAGTCCTGTATCGGGCTCTCTGCTCTGCAGGGAGCCTGCTTCTCCCTCTCCCACTCCCCCTGCTTGTGTTCCCTCTCTCGCTGTGTCTCTCTCTGTCAAATAAATAAATAAAATCTTTAAAAAAAAAAACAAAAAAACCAAAAATGCTGTTAAATTGTTAAACTGTATATATATCAGGATCCCATTTTTAAATTAAAAACAATAGGAATGGATATATTTTATACATGCAAAGAAGGCCTGGATGGAAATATGCTAAAAAATAAAAGTGGTGTAGTTAACGTTTGCGATTGCATATATGATGCTTCACATTTAACATTATATTCTTTCCAATAAGCACGTATTTAATTTGTAATATAAAACATAGAAAAAACCTCTCATCTCCTAAGTTGCAAGGGAAAAAATCTTTTTTTGTACTATTAAGTGTGAAATTAAGAAATACAATTACCTTTTGTTTCTTTTGCAAGGAAAATGATTTAAAAAAAATTTTTTTAAGATTTTACTTATTTATTTGTCAGAGAGAGAGAGGGGAGAGCGAGCGCGCGCACAAGCAGGGGGAGCGGCAGGCAGAGGGAGAAGCAGGCTCCCTGCTGAGCAAGGAGCCCGATGCCAGATTCAATCCCAGGACCCTGGAATCATGACCTGAGCTGAAGGCAGACACTCAACCGACTGAGTGACCCAGTCGTCCCTAAAAAAAAATTTTTTTTTTACTTTAAATTTTAACTAATCTCTACACCCAACATCGGGTTTGAATTCACAATCTCAAGATCAAGAGTTGCATGCTCTACCGACCAAGCCAGCCAGATGCCCCGGGAAAATGATTTTTAAATGTATTTCCAGGGGCACCTGGGTGGCTCAGATGGTTAAGCATCCGCCTTTGGTTCAGGTCATGATCCCAAGGTCCTGGGATCGAGTCCCACATCGGGCTCCTGGCTCAGTGGGGAGCCTGCTTCTCCCTCTGCGTCTCCCCATGCTCATGCTCTCTCTCTGTATCTGTGTCTCAGATGAAGAAACAAAATCTCTTAAAAAAATGTATTTCCATTACTGATAATAATGCGTCCCTAAACATCTTTATTCACTTTCCTTGCTGTTTTTGATATGTGTTTTATTAAATTTTAAGTTACACATATGCAGAAACACTACGACTTTTAATTAAGAGGGACATTTAACACTTTGAAACTTACTGTATGGAGATTCAAATTCCGCAATGTATTTTTCAGTTTATTGTAATTTTTCCCCATGGGAATCTTTGTCTTTAGCCAAGGAGGGAGTCTTAACCTGAGGAAAGTCAAACATAACTATCCATTAACAAATATGTTCCCAAATAATCACACAGCTTTGAAGTTACTTTGCTCTGTAACAATTCTTAGTGCAGAGGTTTTTTTTCCATAATCCTGGGTTAACTCTTACAATTTCTGTCATAAGAGTAAGAACAGAGACTCAAATTTAGGCTTGCTCAAACCACTTCAGAAAACCCTCGTAATTGTGTCTAACAGAGCACTATGCTCATGTCTACCTTTTGCAAAGTCAGAAAGTAATGCCATCTTCATGAAAGAATGAGGAAGTTTTTGAACATCTCATTCCCCAGTGAATCATATTGACAAAAGTTCTCTATTTGTTCAGAGAAAGGAGAGATCCCACAAGTGTTCCAGTGTTCTGCTCTACATTCCAGATTTGTGATGGTTATTAAATGGAAAAAAATCTAAAATTTGGAGTGAAGACTATGTATCCTCGGGTTCCCCTTGACTTACATCCACTTGTGAACTAGAAGTTGTTGGGTAGGGTATCTCCCAAAACAATTTGTCCTCTCTGCGAAATTCCCTCACCATTCTTTTGAATTAAGGCAAGGTATCCATTAAGTCATATGTACATTGAATAGGAGAAGCATACCAATACCCAGGAGAACAATACCCAGTAACAATGAAAAATTTATCAAGATCAAATCGGCTAGTAGCAGGGTGATAATGTTTGCTCTATGAAGAAATTTTATGTTGAATGCACAAAGGGAGATGGTAGTATAGGATGGCTAAGTCCTAGGAAGACTGAAGAAAAACTCAAAGAGCACAGAGAAGAGGATTCCAACAATTTCAGCTATTTACCTATTCTATGTCTGTTACCTCTTTTTCTTTCTTTTTTTCTTTTTTATTAACATATAATGCATTATTTGTTTCAGGGGTACAGGTCTGTGATTCATCAGTCTTACACAATTCACAGCACTCACCATAGCACATACCCTCCCCAATGTCCATCACCCAACCACCCCATCCCTCCCACCCCCTCCCCTCCAGCAACCCTCAGTTTGTTTCCTAAGATTTGAGTCTCTTATGGTTTGTCTCCCTCTCTGGTTTCACCTTGTTTCATTTTTTCCTCTCTTCCCCTATGATCCTCTGCCTTGTTTCTCAAATTCCACGTATCAGTGAGATCATATACTAATTCTCTCTCTGATTGACTTATTTTGCTAGCATAATACCCTCTAGTTCCATCCACGTTGTTGTAAATGGCTGTTATCACTTCTAATGATTTTTAGCTAAATATACCAAGTCTGATTAAAATTATAATCTAGGGCTTGGTTATATCTGAAAATAAAGCACAATGAAGGAATTTATCTCAAAATTTCAATTACCTTTCTCCTTTCTGGCGTTTTAAGTTTCCTTTATATTCATCCCACTTGCTCTTGTCTGCAAGATCACCAGATACAAAATCTTGAAGGTCTGGTCCATTTTGTAAGAATTCTTTTCTTTTATCTGGCAAGGAACTTACTGCTCTGACTGGACTGCATAAATATCTTCCAAATACCTAAAGACAGAGTTCGTTAAGACATGTATTTAGTGGGGTTTGAAATAACTTAGTTTTAACCTATTTAGATACCTAAAAAGAGAGGGTAAAACCAGAGAACTGATAGAGAAATTATACTGAACAATTTTCAAGCTCTGTCTAGGAGCTCAGTATCTAGGATTAAAGTCTCTTTTAAGAACAAATGAAACCTAAAAGAGAATGGGAGCTAAATGTTTACTGCTAGAGGTACAATAGATATGGAAACCTTTGGACCTGGCTCACATATGTCACACTTTCATGTAACCCACTTAACTACTAAAAGTCTGTCTTTCATAAAGTTTAAACCGCAATAATAACTGGAGATGCCACAGCTTTCAATTTTCCACTCCTGAGTCGAGTCAAGAACGTTTAAAAGGAAATTTGCAGTAAGTCTCTCTTATTTGGGCTTTGGATAGACATAGGTGTTAAAATGTAGAGGTAATGCTCAGTTGGTTTCAGAGAACTGAAAGGAGGGAAACCAAACCTAATGTTTTAATTTTCTAGATTACATTCTATGTTTGAACACGGTAGTCACTCAATATACATTTGTTGACCGTAAGAAACCACTGGCTTCTAGATCTGAACACAAACGTGTACGAGATAGCCAAAACACTAAAATTCAGGAGTCAGTACATGCAACGCAAGAGAACCTTCAACAATTAAAAAAGAGTGCCTGTTGGGGTGCTGCGGGATTGCTACTGCATTTGATCACTCTGCCGCTAAAAGCAGAACACAGGTTTTTGTTCTCATAGCCCAGACTAGTGTCTAGTACAAAGTAAGAGCCCATCACAAGTAGGAATTTGGCGTGCTCAACGCAGTGCTCCTATAATGCTCCAATTAATACAGGGTTCAGATCACTCTGACAGCAGAAAAAAAAAAAAAGCCCTCATCGCCTGCCAGAGACCTACAAACCAATACCAGAGACTCTACACGATCGTGTGTCGGGAGAATTAAATGAGATACTACATGAAAAATTTTAGATCAGCGCCTAGCTAAAAGTCAACGCTCAGTAAGTGCTGGCCTTATTATTGGGCGCTCTGAAGAGATGGGAGCCCCTCCACCCCGGCCCGCACCCTGCTCGCCCCGCCGCTCACCCGGGGCCCCACGGCGCAGGCGGCGCCCCCGCAGCGCAGAGACATCCCTCTCTTTTTTTTTCTAGCAGGGTCGAGGGATCGCTAATTCCCGGGAAAGACAGATCAACAAACCGTCGCTCGGCTTATGACAAGCAACCTGAGCCACCACTGACCCGGCGGGACTTGAGCTGCTCCGCGATTGGCTGCTTTCGCCTGGTAGCGTCGCGCGCTCGTGACGTCATACGCAGGGGCCTTACGGGCTACAAGAACGTGATGACGAAAGACGTTCTCTCTTTGCCGCATCTCCTGCGAGGTGAGGTTGTTTCTGAACTTTGTGGGTTTTGGGAATCTGAAGCCATCGGCGCGGGGAAGGTCACTGGCGCGAGTCTGGCGCTCGGAGCGTCTCTGTTGGTTGTTCCCCAGCGTGGCGAGCGCCATATGGATCTGGTGGCCCTGGGATTCGAGCGCTGTATTGGACTTGTTGACCTACCCCCGCCCCTCAGCCTTGCCGGGCTGGCGCCGCCGTAATAGGGCTGCTAGGGTTGTGCCGGGCGGGAGTTCGCCCGCTGTGCTCATAATACCTGCTTAGGAGCTGCTCTTCCCAGGCCGGGACTCAGAGGGGGCTGTGCTCCCGGTGGGTGCTCTGTGTCCGGCCGCGGGTTTCTGCTTGCCAGGCTCCGGGAGGAGTGGAGCTCCGCGCAGGGTGGTGCGGCCGCAAACGGGCCCCGCGCCGGCCTCGTAACCCCAGGTGTTTGTGTTTCAGAATGAAGACCATTCTCAGCAATCAGACTGTCGACATTCCAGAAAATGGTATGAGACCTGACGTTTGTGTTCTTCTCACGTCTTTACTGCCTGCTTTGTACCTTGTTCCGAGGCCTCACAAATACGTTCTCTCGTAGTCGACATCTCTCTGAAGGGACGCACAGTTATTGTGAAGGGACCCAGAGGAACCCTGCGAAGGGACTTCAATCACATCAATGTAGAACTCAGTCTTCTTGGAAAGAAAAAGAAGAGGGTGAGATACGGGGTTTTTTGACGCATTCACTGTTTCTTTGGAAGGTAGTGATTTAATAGCACCGAATTTGGTTGCTGTAGTGTCAGGGTTGTATGCTGTTCATACTGTATTTAGACAAGTGAAGTATGATGCAATTTGAAAAATCAGTATTTCTGGGTTGACATTCCCTTGTGAAATGGGTCCTGTGATGTATAGTAGTAAAAAGTAATGATTGAGGGCTTTATATGTGGTTGCTTTAATTAGGGCTAATAGCTGAATCTGGAGTAATTCCATGAATAAGTGGATTTTTCTTTCAAGCCTAGTTATTACTGGAAAGAATCATACAAAGTTTTTGTTCTGTCACAGCTCCGAGTTGACAAATGGTGGGGAAATAGAAAAGAGCTGGCTACTGTTCGCACTATCTGTAGTCACGTACAGAACATGATCAAGGGCGTTACACTGGTAAGCAGATTGATCAGACTGCTTCGGTTTGGAAGGGGAAGTTTTTCAGCTGTAATGTATGTATGCAACATAAATGTCTACTGCAGAACACAGATTATGCCTGTAATTCATCGAGGTAGTTGGAAAGGTGATCTTGGCAGTTTATAATAGGCATCCATGGGTCTTTAAGATGAAGTGATAAATGTGAGTAAAGACCATACAGTCTTAATACTAGACTGATGGTGTTTTGTTCTGTTTTGTTTTTCCCCCACAAAATTCACAGCTTCAGGATGTGTGGTGTTGGGGTTTTTTGTTGGTTTTTTAGTAGAAAATGTAGCACATAAGGTAGGCTTTGATTTCTTGTTGGCATGCCGCTTCTTGAAGGGATAGAAAAAGCTGGATCTCCTTTCTGTGCTCCCTGTCTACTTCCCTAAAAGCATATATGATGTCACTATTCTCTTTATACTTCCTTCCCCCCCCGCCCCCCCGCTTTAAGATAAAGTTCATGTTGCTGTCTTTGCTGAAATGCTTTTCTTTGCATTAAAAGTCAGTCCTTTCAGAGTGCACCTCATAATGGCACCTTTCAACTCCATTATAAGCCTATTGGATCATGTTTCCCCTATTTACCCTTACTACCAGGCTAAGTTCCTTGAGGGCAGAGGGCCTGTCTGAATTCTTGTCATCTGGTATACCTTAGTAACTCAGTAAATGTTAGTCTAGTGTTCAAGATGAAGGGCTTTGGGGTTTTCATTTTTAAAAGCTGGCATTGTTTACAGTGGTCATAGGAAATAGTAAAATAAATGCTTCCTTAAACAGTCTGAAAAGAATCAAACATTTTTATGTATACAGTTTGGAAGGTTTGGTGCAGGTGACCGTTGTTAACAAAATCTTGACAATGAGTGCTATGTGAGGATTGTTTCATTTTTAAATTATAAGTAATGTAAGCATCCTACAAAATTTGAAAACTGGATTTGTCTCAAATTGCTCAGGTCTGCTAATAGTTTGTTTACTTAAACAGGGCTTCCGTTACAAGATGAGGTCTGTGTATGCTCACTTCCCCATCAACGTTGTTATTCAGGAGAATGGTTCTCTTGTTGAAATCCGAAATTTCTTGGGTGAGAAATACATCCGCAGGGTTCGGATGAGGCCAGGTATGTGCGTACCTTTTAGATACGGTTTAGAAATGTTTACTTGTGAAGATGTGTTTTGGGTTGGCTATAAATCCATATTTATTTCAGAATTGTGCATTTTGATTATGCTTATAATAACTCTTGGTGTTAAGGTTTTATATTGTATTCGTACTGACTGTGATTCTTAAAGGCTTATGCATTGGAGTAGTTTCAGGGGGTGTTAGCTGTGTTTAATTCTCTTTGCAAACTGAGATCCTAAAAAAAAAAAAAATGTGAATAGTGGTTAATAACATAGACTGCCTAGGGGCGCCTGGGTGACTCAGTTGTTAAGCGTCAGCCTTCGGCTCAGATCGTGGTCTCAGGGTCCTAGGATCGAGCCCTGCGTCGGGCTCCCTGATCAGCGGGAAGCCTGCTTCTCCCTCTCCCACTCCCCCTGCTTGTGTTCCCTCTCTGTCGTTGTGTCTCTCTCTGTCAAATAAATAAATCTTTAAAAAACAGAACAAAAACATATATTGTCTAGGTTCAAATCTCAGTTCTCCTATCATCCTTGGGCAAATCATGTACCTCTCTAGCTCATTTTACTCATCTAAAATTGGGAACATCTCATGGTTAAATGAGTTAAAACTTGTAACAGTTCTTGATAACATAGTAAACATTAAGCACATTTTGTTTTTAATTTTTTTTAGACATTAGAAAATTATATTTATTTAAAAAAATTTTAAGTAATCTCTACACAACCCCGAGATTAAGAGTCAACATGCTCCACTGACTAAGCCAGCCAGGTGCCCCAACATTAGAAAATTTTAAAGCTTAGTGCTCTCTTGATGCTTGGTTCCACTGGGGTGGGAAGAAAGAATTCTTAGTACCATTTAATGAGTTTACAGAAATACTGTGTGGTATTAGCTATGGTTAACAGCATTTAATGGGAACCCTTATATAAAAAAGAAACTTGAGAGGTACCAAATCTATAGAGTCCTAGGAATAAGACTTGATAACAAAGCTGTGAACAGCTAAACTGCATTAGCTGAATACTGTCTTTACTCCTTGCCTGAATCACTGAAAGTCTTAACTACTCTGGAACAGATTCATTCAAGCAGGAACACAAACAAGATTTTGCCCAGGTTAAGTCAGGTCCTGTAAAATCAGAATCTCAAGAAGTTTCATTTGTTCTGTGGAATTGTAAATGGAATAAGGTGCTACTTTAATTTAAATGTTTTTAAATTATTTTGTACAGATTTGATTTTATGTTTACACTATGTGAATGCCTTCTCCCTTTTTTAGGTGTTGCTTGTTCTGTATCTCAAGCCCAAAAAGATGAGTTAATTCTTGAAGGAAATGACATTGAACTTGTATCAAACTCAGGTTTGTATGTTTACTATGCCTAATTATGCCTATAGAATTTTGTTTAAATCTTGTAGTTGAATACATGGTATTCTGCTCATTTGGTGAGCATTTTCATTTGTGAAATTAAGTAAAAAACTACCCCCAAAATAATAGGCTTTAAGTATGGCATATAATAAAATCCTTTTATTTTAAGATGAGTTTGGCTGGTAATGTAATTTCCTTATCTTTTTTACTGTTAATAGCTGCTTTGATTCAGCAAGCCACAACTGTTAAAAACAAGGATATCAGAAAATTTTTGGATGGTATCTATGTTTCTGAAAAAGGAACAGTTCAGCAGGCTGATGAATAAGATCTGAGGTAGGTTCTTGCAGTGTCTGTAAGTTTCCTTACTGCTTTAGTTTTAGAGGTCTTAATTTACTAAGTCTGAAACTGGAGTTTTAATGGCAGAAAATGAGTTACATTCTGGAACACAATAAATGGCAGAATAAGAAAAGTGACATGCATTTTTACTATGAACTAGTAAGTCAGAATCTTAAACTTGTTTTAGATTATTTAGAATAGAACTTGTTTTGGAGGGTATTGATGGGAATTGACAGATCTTTTTATTTCTTTTTACAGTTGTCCATCTACAGAAACAGCAAGATGCCGGATGATTTTTCAGACTTATTTGTGATATTTTAAAGATGCAATAAAAGCTATACTGGTTTGGGCCTTTTTCTTTTAGATTTTATTTGAGGGAGACTGTGTGAGAGAGTGAGTGAGCACGAGTGGGCACGGGAAGGGGCAAAAGGACAGGGAGAAGTAGACCCCATTGAGCAAGGGAGCCCAGTGCAGGGCACTGTCCCAGGACCGTGGGATCGTGACCTGAGCCAAAGGCAGAAGCTTAACCCAACTGAGCCACCTAGGGGCCCCTGGGGCTTTTTCTTAAACCAATAATCTTTTCCAACTATTGGGCAGTTAAACCATTCAGAAGCAAATTGTAGTGTGCTAAGAACAGTAACAAGGAATAAAACAGGAGGTTTTTCTAGGAAAACTTAATGGGAGAATTGGCTTGAATTTGGTTTTTTGAAGGAATATCAAGGGCATTTCAGGCAAGAGGAATGCAGTACCAGTGACCGGCAACACCGTGTGACTGTTCATCATTGGATGTAGAACTTTTGGGAGAGATCCTGAGGGTATCTGATTTTGCAGAGGCATACATTTGAATATTTGTGTGGTAAGTGTGCTTGAGTCACTTGTCTGTATACCGGTAACTTGTGGAAAAAGCAGCGGAGGGGTGGAACGAAGTGATAAGGTTAATTTGTGTTTGTGATTAACGTCGTTGTGTCCAAGATACCTCAATTTTCATTCTACCCTACCTCAGCCATTACTCCCACATGCTAGTCCTTGATATTTTTAGAAACTGATAACCCTTCCAGAGTCTTAATTCTATGTGTCACACTTTCAAATGTGTTACCATACTGAACTAACATAGCAGGGTTGCCCCCAACCTCTTCAGTTTTCCCCATCTCATTTGATGGAAACTCCAGCTTTCCAGTTTCTCAGGCAAAACATTCAACCTTGATTTCTCTTGCATGCTACACATTAAATCCATTAGGGAAGTGTAGGCTTTGCCTTCAAAGTAAGGTATGTTTAAGGACTTGGGAGTGCCTGGGTAGCTCAGTCAATTAAGCATCTGCCTTTGGCTCAGGTCGTGGGATCGAGCCGGACGTTGGACTCCCTGCTCAGCGGGGAGCTTGCTTCCTCTGCCCGACCCCTGCTTGTGCTCTTCTCGCTCTCTCAATCTTAAAATGAGCAACCATTTGGAACGTATGGATCTTACCGAGATCTTGATTTTAAATGAACCAACTAGATATTTTACAGAGTTAATCTTTGGTCAAAGTTTTTAAGAAGTATAGGTGAAATGATCAACTATAGTTTGCTTTGAAATATTTGAAGTGGGATTGGAGAGAGCATTGGATGGGGTTCTAAGTGAAACCGAGATTAACCTATAAATTGATACTTTTTTAAACTGGGAATTCATTGTGCCTACTTATATAAAGTTTTGAAATTTTTTATAATACAGAAAATGAAAAACTACATTTTGCTTGGGTTAGTATAATAGCTTTTTAACTGGTCAACTTTGCTCCGACTTTGCTCCTCTCCTCTGTTTTCAGCAGTAGCCAGAATGCTTTTCTCAAACTCCACTCTCTCTCAACCTTTCTGATAGACTGGCTGAACGGACCTTGCTGTTCCTTAGTACCACTGCCTTAAAACCTTTCCTTCAGAAGTTCTGTCCCTTTGGAGTGGCAATTTAACCTTCAAGTCTGTTGTCAAACATTTTCAGTGAGGCAAGCCTGCCTTCAGCCTATTAATGGTGTTCACCCCTAAACCCCATCCTAGCATACATAACCCTTCTGCTTCACTTGTTTTTGTCCATAGCATTTAGAATGTAATATAGTTTACTTTGTTGTATATTGATTGTATGCTTTTTTTCCTGTTAGAATGTAATGTTTGTGAGGATGGATCTTTTATCACTGGGTTATTCTAAGTACCTGGAACAATAATGCCTGGCATAGGGGCGCCTGGGTGGCTCAGTCGTTAAACGTCTGCCTTCAGCTCAGGTCATGATCTCAGGGTCCTGGGATCGAGCCCCACATCGGGCTCCCTGCTCGGCGGGAGGCCTGCTTCTCCCTCTCCCACTCCCACTCCCCCTGCTTGTAGTCCCTCTCTCGCTGTGTCTCTCTCTGTCAAATGAATAAAATCTTAAAAAAAAAAAAAAATGCCTGGCATATAGCTATTTGCTGAGTGAATGGTACCCAGATTGTTGGAGATTAAAGTATAAAGACTCAGTAATACCAATGGGACTGGAAAGAAATGTTATGGAAGGTATTGAGGATTTCAAAACTGATTTTAAGGGTTAAGGAAGGAAGAAGTTTCCAAATGGCAATATTATAGAGGGATGAAGGTGTTCTAATTGAGAGTGTTGGTGTACAGGCCATGGTAGCTGTGGGAGTAAGTGTAATTTCTCACAGAGCAAAGTGAATTGACGTGATGGGTGAGACTTCACAAGATAACAGGCTGGTTGTAGCTAAGGAGTGATTTTCACTTAAGTTGGATGTGGTAAGGGAAAATCTAGTTTCCCCTGGGAAGAATTCCATGTCTTCTGTGTCTACAATGGATAAGTACTAGTATGTTATTTTCCCAACTCTGAAGTTTAGATATCCACATTTTATAATGAGAAAACATACTCCAAAGAAAGTTATCCAGGATGCACACAGCTTGGGGAGATGGACAGAGGCAGTATTGGGCAGAATCCAGTCATACACCAGACCCATTCATATTTTATGGTTCTTATAATTGACCAGGTTGTTAGTGAATATAAATTGGCATAAACCCAGTTTATTTGGAATAAATTACATTGAGAATTCAACAATTAGTCAAAATGTACTGACCACCTAATTTTACAGAGGATCTTTAAACACCATGGTTATGTTGTAATATTTTCTGTATGTACCAGACTTGTTAGCCAAAGACAGCGTTGTTAACATTGAATATACAAACTAATACCATACACAAAATAGAACACAAGTTAACTAGGTTTTAAGAGGTCTCCCCCTGCTCCCCCCCAAGCAAGTCCCAGGCCTAAATTCTGAAAATATTATCCTGTCAAAAGCTATCAGTTTAAAAGGACATAATTTTTAAATGAGTTTAGGATAAACCTGAATAGTAAGTATAATTGATCATGATTTGTATTATTTACCTAAGGATTCTTACATGATGATGGCTTAAAAACATGGTTCCCAGGTGTTAGAAAGGACTGTAAGCACTGGTTTGGGACTTGACTATTTGGGGGAGTTGATGGCAAGGTTAACAAATATGAAAAAGGACACAAGTTTTAACTTCAGCTCTAAATATAAAGGCATAATGTATTGAAGGTTAATGGTAAACTGAATACAAGATACTTTTTAATCAGAGCACAAAGTAATATTTAGACACCAGAAAAGCAAAATCTTAATTTAATTCTAAATCTTCGTTATTCCTATGACTGAATATGCATTCAAGATGTTAGATATTAGAAGTTAAAAAGTTGGTAAGTTGTTCAACTGAAAATTCCTATAAGAATATTCACTGGAACTTTGGGGTCAGTGAATCCATGTGGCACAAAGAAAAAAAAAACCAGCCAAGTGGTTGTTTTAAATGAGTCTTTCCACATAGTTAACATTAAAACAACCAGTTGTAATTGTGGATAGCCTTAGGCCAACTATGTGAGTTTTCAAAGAGGAAATAACAAAAATTACTTGAAAAGATAAAAAGCATAATATAAAAACTACCAAAGCTGGGAGAGTGGATACAGTGGGGGCAAAGGGAATAGAAAACCACAATTACTGTTTGAATTTGGCCAGCCAAAAAGCAAACTGATTACCCATCATTTTTGCATTTACTTGACCAATTATGTTATCTCATTACAGTATCTTTGAAACT
The DNA here is from genome assembly GCF_002201575.2 of Neomonachus schauinslandi. Lineage (NCBI taxonomy): Eukaryota > Metazoa > Chordata > Mammalia > Carnivora > Phocidae > Neomonachus > Neomonachus schauinslandi. The sequence continues at coordinate 171,155,534 of NC_058404.1, forward strand.
TCCTATTAGAATCTCCATTACCTACAAAATTTGGCTTCTGACATATAGACCTGAAAAGCAATCACAATTGACTTCATTTAGGGTAGTTTCCTACCAAGGTTTTTTAAACAACAACAAAAAACCTTTCCTTTAACTCAGTAAATTCTTGGATAGAGTGGACAGTGATTAGCTACTATGTGAAATGTGAATTTAAATGTTGACTAACCTAAAGAATGGGTACGAATGGGCTTACATTCAGGTTTTTTTCCTCTAAAATTTAGAATACACTGAATGAATCTTAAGCGTAAGAGTTCAAAAAAATTAACCTCCTAGTTCGGATTTAAGAATCCCAGCTTCAAAAGACGCAATGGCAAAAGTTTTAACTCCTTCAGGCCATCAACAGTGAATTGTATCCAAAGAGGCACAGTTGCAAGGTCAAGATCGAGCTGCATTCTATACCTTTGTGAGAGGTCCCTGTATATACTGGTGTCAGAACAGTGGAGCTCCACAGGAGAGAGCAAGTCTTATGGAATAATATCCTCTGATGACTTGGTAATAAACTACATCATTTTAGGATATTTAGCTTTCCTAAGTATGTAAGATCCTTGCCTCACAATCCAAGTGAGGAAGAATGCTGTCAATTTGTCTAAAGAGGAATTTGCCATACTGTGAGGTTGAGTGACTGCTGTCTCCACAGGCAGTGGGGCTCTAGATCTTCTTAATCTTAGTCCTGTGATCTTTCCATGAGTTGAGTTATGGAAGTTATGTTTTTAAATCAGATCTGATACAAGGAGGGACCTCACAAAATACCATGTTTTATGAGTGATGGTTTTTGTTTCTATTGAGAAAAACTAGGATCTATGTGCTTAAGAGTCTATGCTGGAGCTGATGATAAATAAGCATTACTTATGTATTTTCTAAAGGGGAAAAGCACCTTGTTAGAAGTGACAGAATAATCACTATCCAGTGTTAAGAGTTTTAAATTTCTGCTGTGGAGTCTAGCAAAAGTTGCACTTTTTTTCTAAGTAATTTGTTATAAGTAGCTATTGGTATTTATAGAAGAGAGCTAGAGAAGAATGATGGATAACAGCTCATTAAACTTGAAGCAGTGTATCAGATAATCCTCATAGCTTACTGTCTGGGTAAAGCCTTTATCTTCACATCCAAGAACTGAATTCAGTGATGTGAATACCTAACGGAAAATTCATTTGGACCACACAGCAGAGACCTTGATTGTCATCACCTTGGTTACCACTAGTATTTCAAATTGTCTTCTATAAGTTACCAGTATATGGAACTGGAGTGAATTTTTAGACTTTCTATCATGCAGACAGAAACAGGATCCGTTTCACTAAGAACTTTCTGTGGCCTTACTTTAATGGTATGTGTTGTAAGTTCTTTGCTTTCCAATTTTTTTTTCTCTTTCGCTTATGAAAAATGGTAATTGATAAAAGTAGACCCAGCGTGGAGAAGAAGCAACAACCAAAGAATATCAATGGTTTCTTTTGCACAAGAAATAAGCAGACCATGCACTCTGTGTTTCTTTGAGTCTGACTGCACCTAGGACTCGTGTTCTCAGAAGGGAAGCCGCTGTTGCCGATCAGTTTGTTGTAAAGCTGAACTGAGGATTTAGCTTTGAATTCAGATGTGAAGAATCCAAATCTGGGTTTAGATTTTTCTTCAGTCAGTTTGAATGCATAATAGCCTTTGATTTTGACTTTATCAATTAGGTGTGCTGAAAAGTATCAGAAATGAACATTAATCACAAATGAACTATAAAATATCTGAGTAAGAATTTAGTTTCCACTGAAATAAGCTAAACTCAAAGTAGCAATTGTCATTAAAGGGTTTTCTGACATTCTTTTATGAGTGATAGAAATGTGAAAGTCTGTGTAAGCTTAAAAAATTTTGAAGTAAAACTTTGATCCATAAATAATACAAAAACACCTGGGGGTGGCAGGGCGTAAAAACAAATTTAAGAACTGGAGCCACGAAAGTGTAAAAGGACTTATTGTCATTGTGTTCATTTGGTCACAAGCGGAAAAATCTTGTCTGTTTGGCCTGATTCCAGACCTCAGATATGCTCTTGGTGCTGCCCAATAACCATGCTTTATTTCCCCTAGTCACTTGAGTGATACACACCTCTGCTCAAACTGTCATCCTGGCTTTGAAGGGATGACCTTCTTACCTATTTCACTTAAAAACTGAAGTACTCAGAGGAGAATTCTCCAATTTCCCACCATCACTTCTATCCACCTACTACCATACTTCTGTTACTATGGATGACCTGTCCATGTTCCTGAAAGAGGCTGACTCTTCACCTATACACTAAGTTTATTCTCTCTTGTTTACTCAAGGACGTCTCCATCTGTCCTCCCCTTCTCTCATGTATTACCCCTCACTATTGAGTCATTTCCATATGAACATGCTATAACTTCTGATATCTTAAGCAAAAAAAGCCCCCCCCTTGATTGCATACTCTCCTCTAGTTATCTTTACAGCACTGGCTCCTATTCACTCTTACTGGTTTCTCATCTCTCTGACCTCTGAATATTGAAGTGTTTCAGGGCTCAGGCCTCTCTGCTTGCTGCCTTGTGATTTCATCCAGCCTTATTGTTTCTAAATACCATTCTTGCTCTTTTTTTTTTTTTAAGATTTATTTGTCAGAGCACAGCAGGGGGAGCTGCAGGCAGAGGGAGAAGCAGGCTCCCCGCCGAGCAAGGAGCCCCATGAGGGACCTGAGCCAAAGGCATATGCTTAACCAACTGAGCCACTCAGGTGTCCCACCATTCTTGCTCTTAACTCCGAAATTTGTATCTCAGCCCCAGACCTCCGCGGAACCTGAGACTCCAATTAGCCTATTTGACATCTCTAATTGGATGTCTAATAGACATCTCAAACAACCTGTGCAACACCAAACAACTCCAAAAATCTGTTCCACCAGTCTCCTCCGACCTGGTAAATGGCCACTCACCCTTTAGTTGCTCAAACCAAAACAGATTGTTTCTTCACTCCCCCCTCACAACCCCCATCCAATTCTGTTGACTTTACCTTCAGAATAAATCCAGATCCTAGCCTCTTCTCACCATCTCCACTTTTAATAACCTAATCCAGTCCCCCATTATTTCTTAGACTACTCCAACCCTCCCTGATTCTGTTCTTGCTCCTTTACAATGTATCCAAAAAGCTGCCAGAGTGATTCTTTTAAAGTGTGAGTTAGGTCATGTCCCCTTCTTTTTAAAACCTTCCATAGCCTGCCGATTTCAGAGTAAGAGCCACAGTTCTTACAATGGCTTACCAAGCTCTGTCTGATCTGCTTCTATTTCCTTGACCTCATCTCTGATTACTTCCCCCCGTTGCTCATGCTTCCACCACTTTTACCTCCTTCCTGAGCCTCAAACAGGCCAGGCATACTCCCACATTAGGTTTTTTGCAATTGCTGTTCTCTCACCTGGAACATTTCACAGATAACTGCACAGGTTTGCTGCCTTGCTCCTCCAGGTCTTTGAAGACTTCCCCAACCACGCCTTAGAATTGTAACTACTCCTATACCCGCTCCTGGTCATCCTCTTCCCTGCTGTTTTTTCTCCATACAGCTATGTATCTTATTTGTTGACTCTCATCCCACAAAAATATAGGCTTCATGAGGACAGTAATTTTTACTTTGTTCAGTGGTGATAACAGTGCCCGGAACAGTTTCTGCCTATATTAGGTGCTTAGTAAATAAGTATATTTCTGGGATCTTTTTGCTGCTTCAACAAATCTATTATGAACATTTAAAAGTATTTTTAAAATGATAGGCAATACTGCAAAGATTATGTAAGACACTCTCAAACACTGTTGTTCGCTTCCATCAAAATAGAGAAAATTGAGGAATTTTTAAAAAGTATTAAAAAATTATAGCTTGCTTGGGGAGGGGGATGAAAACCGCTGTTTGTAACATATGACCCAATAATTCCATAGTGGGCAGTCCTTCTTAGGAAGATAATCAGAAATGAAGACAAAGATTTATATCCAGAGGTACTTGCTTCTTAGTATTAAAAACCCCATGTCAAACAGAGGAATGCTTACATGCATAAAGATATGTCTATATGATGCGATATTAAGCAACCATTAAAATAGTATTAAGGCGGGGCACCTGGGTGGCTCAGTCAGTTAAGTGTCTGCCTTCGGCTCCGGTCATGATCCCAGGGTCCTGAGATCGAGCCCCGCATCCCCGCCTCCCCCGCCCCCCGGCCCAGCGGGGAGTCTGCTTCTCCTTTTCTCTCTCCCTTTGCCTCTCCCCCCGCTCATGCTCGCTCTCTCTCCCTCAAATAAATAAAATCTTTAAAAAAAATATTAAGGCAATTTTAGTGACGTGGAACACTAACAATGTGATATTAGAAAAAAAAAATTGGATACAAAACTTTCACTTGTACTAAAACTGCCTAGCACACATGCTGGGAGTAAATAATCCAAAATGCCAACAGTGCTTAATTGGGGGAGCTCACCTGGGCCGCAGGTGATTTGTTTTTGTTTTGTGTTTTTTTGATCTTTTAAAAAAGACTTTTCTAAACTTGCCAGATTTTCCCTAATGAGCTGGCACTGTCACTAACGCACCTTCTCCCCTCATTCTTTCGTTCGCCTGAGCTGGTAATGTCATTTCACACTATCTGATACGGCCCGAACCTCACCTTTCAAAGCCTCCTGAATGTATTTCTCTAAGTAGTATTTTCTGAGTTCATCATTTTCCAGAGACTGGTCATCGATGCCACTGGCCGTGATGTAAACATCCACGTCTCCATAGTTCTTCTGGATCCACCTCAGCACCTTGCGCTCGCCCCAAGGCAGGACAGCCAGGCGGCTGGGGGAGCTCAGGCGGGTGATGTCCTGCAGGAACTGGACGTCCCTGTCGGCGTCGTAGCGGCTGCCGTTCTGGCGCGCGTGCATCACGAACCTGGTGGTGAAGTGGTTCAGCGCGTAGAAGTCGGCGGCGCCCTTGACCAGCCTCCTCTCCTCCTCGGTGAAGCGAGGCAGGGTGGAGCGCGAGAGCCCCTGCCTGTTCTTGAGCGCGATGTACTCCCTCATGGCCAACGGGTAGTCCCCGGTCTTGAAGAGGGGCTCTGCGAACCAGGCGATTTCGAACTGGAGGAGGCGCTCGGCCGCCTGCCAGTGCGAGTCGGCGTAGGGGTTGGCGGGTTCGGCCCAGTCCGAGTGCAAAGCCAGCGACACGGCCCCGCGCTGCACAGGCCTGAACTGCCTGTCGTAGAGGCGCCAGACCAGCGCGTGGGCGATCAGCAGGTTGTGCGCCGCCCGGTAGGTGTCGTTTCCGGTGTGGCTGTAGATGTCACTCAGCCGGTTGGGCTCATTGATGGTGATCCAGAGCTTCACCAGGTCCCCCAGCTCCTGGAAGCACAGCCCAGCGTAGTCCTGGAAGGCCTGGGCTGTGGATGGGTTCAGCCATCCCCCCCCGTGCAGCAGGGGCGTGGGGAGGCCCAGGTGGGCGTGCGTCGGATAGTACAAGGTGACCATTGGGGAGATGTTGAGCTTCAGCCCCTCACTGACCACACACCTGTAGTACCTCAGAGCTTGTCGGTCAACCACGGACAGGTTGCCGGTGGGGAGGACTGAGGGCCAGTCCAGAGCAAACCTGTAGTGAGTGACTTTCATTCTTGCCAACATCTCCAGTTGTCTCTTGATGCTGACAAAGTCTGTGCATTGAGCGGGCCGTGTTTTCAGCCTCACCCCTTCCACTAGGTGCAGCAGTCTGTTGCCCGTCACATTCCACACATACAGGTGAGGGTCGCTGAACTGTGGGGAGGAAGCCACCACCTTGGGCTGTGAAAAACAAGCACATTAAGATCTTATTTATTTATTTGTCAGAGAGAGTGAGAGGAGGAGGGAGAGGGGGAGAGAGAGAGAGAGAGCACAAGCAGGGGGAGGGGCAGAGGGAGAAGCAGACTCCCCACTGAGCAGGGAGCCCGATGCAAGACTCGATCCCAGGGGCCTATGAGAATACTGCATTTCTTCATCCACAGGACAATACCGAACACCCTCTTTATGCAAGATACTTGGATTATGACTGGTAAAAACAGTAAACTATCCCCCAGGAACTCCCAAATTGACTCTGGGATCTGATGGTTGTCATACCCTGCCCCCCACTAAGGAGCTAATCCTTGACTCTTGTCCTCATTCTGCCCCTTTGAAACTCGGGCTTGGCAACTCTGTCTAGTGACAGAGCAATCTCACCCACCTCACAGGTGTGTTGTGACGAGTCAATGACTCTGGGAAAGCGCTCTGTCAACTCTAAAGCAATCTACAAACATAAGGTAGTCATGACTTGGGTTTAGTTTTCCGTGGTTGCAGTAATTGCCTGCTAGGCCCTTAAGTCTAAATTAAAACAGAAAAGGGCTTAAGAAAAAACATTTCCAAATTCAACATTAATAAGAGAAAATAAAAGTTCTGTACTTGTTTTAAAGTACCTTTTCTTCCTACGGCTGAATTTAAATGCACCTGGAAAAAAAATGATAATTAACCTTTGGTAAATATTTTCCCTCTAATTGTTTTCTCGTGTGTCATCCTTCATAGTCCAATTACAAAACCATATCACTGCCCACTTACCATCTGCCAGCCAGTTATCTAGAACATTAAACTGAGAGAACATTGATCATGTGAGCATGAAGTTAAATCTGCATATAATTGAGTAAAATCCTTCTAGCTTAGATTGACAATCTCAGTGTTTTGAAACCTCAGAGCATCTTAATACTGAAAGGGTGTTTACAAAGAGCAATCTTGCTAAGAGGTAAGGCAAGATCAAATGAAAATCTGTCTTAAAAACCTCCAACAAGCATTCGGTTTAGCAAGTGGGTGTGATTAATCTGCTAAGAGATCTAGTTGGAGGTGGTGAACCACAATCTCAACCCTAGTTCCTGAGAGCTTAGTTCTAAAATTCTGTTCCCCACTAAGAGGATCCTGGACTCCTTGGAGAAATGGCTTTTTCCAGTCTGGGGCAGGAAAAGAATGAGGTGATGCTGGTACATCTTATGCCAGAAAAGTAAGGATGCACTTAAAAACTGAAAAGGAAATGTCAAAAAGACACAGGAGCAGGACGCCTGGGTGGCTCAGTCGGTTAAGCGTCTGCCTTCGGCTCAGGTCATGATCCCAGAGTCCTGGGATCGAGCCCCACGTCGGGCTCCCTGCTCAGTGGAGAGCCTGCTTCTCCTTCTCCCTCTGCCTGCCTCTGCCTACTTACATTCTCTCTCTGTCAAATAAATAAATAAAATCTTAAAAAAAAAAAAAAAGACACAGGAGCAGTTTGAAGGAGTCCCATCGGCCACCTTTGAGATAATCTGAGCATCAAAAAGACTAATGAAACAATGACAGTAATGAATTATAATGCATTGAAATTAAGAGAATTACCCGATATATGTAGAAGGAATAATATAATTAGAAATTCACCATTTTGCAACCTACAAAGTAATAGTTCAGGTAAAGTTTATGAATCAATATTAAGACCACTAGTGACATGTTGGGAAGCAGGATATGTATACGGACGGTCTCAAAGTGTCACCAGCACATTACTTCTTAATTACAAATGGAAAAGGTACGTTTCAATTAAGAGATCTTGCAAATGCTACCTTAATCTAGAAATGTGGTAACCACTACTTCAACACATTAACATCTTCCATAATGAAACAATGACATCATGTGCTTCCTGATGCGATATATTGGGAAATACACAACCTCATCGAATCCAATAAAGAAACAAAGAAATCCAGAACATGAGACATTCTACAATCAATTGGTCTGGGCTCTTCAAATATGCCAATACTATGAACTTGGGGGAATTATTCTGAGTTAAAGGAGGCTAAAGATGAAGGACAATCAGTGTGTCATCCTTGTTTGTATTCTTGATCTAAAATTTTTTTTTAAATCTATAAAGGACATTTTGGAAACATTTAGAATAATTTGAATATGGAATGTATGTTAGATGATATTAAATCAATATTAAATATTATGGGAATGATAATTTAATAATGATATAGGAGAATGTCCTTATTTTTAGGAGACACATTTGAGTAGAAATATTTTGGAGTGAAGTGTAATAATGTCTGCAACTTTTCACTGGTTTATAAAAGAGAGATGAAGCAAATGTGGCAAAATGTTAACAATTGGTCAGTCTTGATGAAGGGAATATGGGTGTTTATTGTAAGAGTGTGAAACTTATCAAAACAAAAAGGTTAGAGGAGAAAAGAATACTGAGAGGCTGGGGGGAAATAAGATAGGCATGTTTGTAGGTAGGCACACCAATATTTTTAAAGTGTTACTTTCATTTTGTCAGTCTTCCTATAGAGGACATCTAGTTTTTTGGCATCTATATATTCATACATCCTCTGGCTGATTTTTTCAAAAAGCACTCTAATTTTCCTTGACAAATAATTCATCCTCACTCTTAGTCCAAGTTCAAGGGAGGCTGATGCCTCACTGGGCTCCGGGCAAAAGCATGAAACTCAGAACTTGTTGATCACAGAATTGCTCCCCCCGACCCAACTGATTCACTCTTGCTCCTCAGAGTAGGGATAGGGTCCCCCGATGGGGTAGACATTCACAGTGTCAATCACTGGGGCACAAATAGGTCTTCAGATGAAGTAGAAACTTACAGGTTGGGTCATGTACAGGCAGGAACTCTTATCTCTCCTGGGATCTTTCTTTTCTCGGTGTGGAATTAAAGAAAATATAAACCCATTTGAAGCGGTAGGGAAAAGATGGCCTGCCTTTGCCATGTGGAGGAGATAGGAACTGGGTAAGTAGTTGGCTTTACAGGGGACACAAGTTGAAGATGAATCAGTTCTGTATTTAGGTTACTCTGTATCTTTTCCACCGTTATTATCTTTGAGCCTTTTCTAAATCATGTTTAAGTATCAACAGGGATTGAGATTCATGACCTGTGAACTGTGTTCACTCATGGTTTGAGCCCTTTTGTCTGGTCCATCCCTTGTAGATCTTGCTGTCTTTCCATATGCTTCTAGAATACAGGCCATAGTGTGGTATTGTGAGGTCTTATCGTGGTGTCAGGAAACGGACAGATCTGGGTACCCTGAACAAATTAGGAAACCTCCCTAAGCCTCAGTTTCCTTGCTTGTAAAATGAGGGTTTTAAGATTTAGGAGAGAGAATGTGCATATATACAACAGCTATATGCTTGGCACATAAATAAGGGCTTAAAAAATGAGTTGCTATTATTTTGAAAAGAGCACTGTAAATATGGGGGCTTGTGGGCTGCCTGTTACAGTCTTGCCACTATTTATGTTACCTTGGACAAGTCACTTAGGTCTCAATTATGAACAATGGGTCTCATTTTCCTAATCTGTAAAACGAAGGATTTGGAATAGGAGGTCTCTAACAGCTCATCTGGCTCCAGAAGTTGACCTTAACAACTTCACTTTGCATGGTACATGGCTGGTGCTCAGCTGGCCACGTAGCTGATGCTGCCCTAGGAAGGGAGCAGGGAGCAAAGCCTCAAACCTCTCCACCCTTACGCGGAGCAAGCTTGCATTCTAGTAAGGGGAAAACATGGTCAATAAGAAAAATCCGTAAAGCAGTTACCAGGGGCTGGGGGTGGGGCATATGGGGAGATATTGGTCAAAGGGTACAAACTTACAGTGATAAAATTAAGTTCTGAGGATCGGATGTACAGCATGGTGATTATAGCTAATGATACAGTATTACACACTTTAACGTTGCTAAGAGAATAGATCTTAAATGTTCTCACCGCAGAAAGAAATGGGAATTTTGTTATGGTGGTAATTGTCTTGCAATATATAAACGTATCAAGTCACCATGTTGTCTACCTTAAACTTACACATTGTTGTATGTCAGTTATCTCTCAATAAAGCTAGAGAAAAAAAGAAAAATGTGTAAAGTACACAGTGGTATATTAGCTAGTGATGAATAGGATAAATAGGGGGGACAAAGGAAGAAAGGGGAATGAGAGGATTGTGATTCTTTTTTGGAGTGGCGAGAAGCCTTATTGAGAAGGTGGCATTTAAGGAAGTAATGTGATGAAGGTGACGAATGAGCATGGGAGACCCCACGAGGATATAGAGACCTCATAAGGCAAATCATTCAAACCTATCAAATAACAGGAACCACTTAAATCAAGGGCCACTAATAATTGGCTTTTGGCAAAACAAAATCTATAAAACGATTTTATAATTTTGATGCTACTGACCAAATGCCTCTTTCAAAAAGGACTGTTAAGTTCCCTCTAGACTGTATACTTCTTTTTTTTTTAATTCTTTTTATTTTTATTTTTATTTTTTTTAAAGATTTTATTTATTTATTTGAGACAGAGAGAATGAGAGACAGAGAGCATGAGAGGGAGGAGGGTCAGAGGGAGAAGCAGACTCCCTGCCGAGCAGGGAGCCCGATGCGGGACTCGATCCAGGGACTCCAGGATCATGACCTGAGCCGAAGGCAGTCGCTTAACCAACTGAGCCACCCAGGCGCCCTAGACTGTATACTTCTTGAGGGCAGGCTCTCATCTCAGAACTCAGGATAAGTTCTGGTACATGAGAGGCTCTGGGTAAGCACTAATTCTCATCTTCCTTCCTCTTTCCCCAACTCCCCTCCAGAACCTCCAAGTAATCATATTTGCTCTTGCCTGACAGCTGTCATTGAGTCCATGAATTAAATACTATGTCCTGTCTGCACCCGTTTATAGTTACTTTGTAAGCAGTCACTCACCTTAAGGACAGACTCGGTGACGCCCCACGAGAAGTCGCAGGGAAACTGACCACGCACATCCGGGGTGGACTCTTTGAAAGTAAAACCATTTTCCTGGATGATCTGTTTATAGTAATGTGCCGAAGACTTGGGCTTTCTTTCTTTTTGCTTGCTATTCAAATCCACATAAAATAATCCTCGGCGAGTGGTGTAAGCATCCTGCCATTCAAAGCCATCCAGGAGGGACCAGGCAGTGTAGCCAAACACTTGTATTCCATCCAGCCTTATAGCTGCACAGAGGAAGAAAAGCAGACATGTTCACTCTGGTTCGTGTTTCTGATTCACGAACAATCTGCCAGGGGACGTGTTGCCAGGAACATATGGTGAAACCGGCTTTTCTCCTCATTTGCAGGTTGGTGATGTACAATAGAATATTCACGTTGATACTTGAAAAATTACAATTATTTTCATCTGGGATGGTCCTCCCCCTTACCCGCAACAGGGGAAAGACACACTTCAAGGATCCAATTTCAAATATTCCTGAGAATATGAGTGGGCAAATCTGTGCCAGAAGGCATAGAAATCCCTAGAACCCTCCAGGACCCAGGCAGAGGTCTGCTCATGACCAAGAGTGTCTCATTTCAAGCTTGGGTTAGGTCCCATTTGTGGAGGAACTATCTTCTATGAAACTGCCCTTTAAGGACCGAAAAATTAGCTTTGAGAATGAACAAAAGTGAATGTATGTATAAGGAGGAGAAACAAGTACAGTACTGTGGGAGAAGGGGCCGGCGGAGGGGCGGGGGCAGGAGGCCGCTATTCCCCTGGGATGGTGCTACTGGGCAAGTTTCAGAGCAGAAAAGGTTGGAAAAGATCTCTCAGGACCTTTCTAGCATTAAAAACTCTGATTTGGTAACTTTTTTTTTTAAGATCTTTTTTTTTTTTTTAAGTGATCTCTATACCCAATGTGGGGTTCGAACTTACAACCCCATGATCAAGAGTCACGTGCTCTACCGATGGAGCCAGCCAGGAGCCCCTGATTCAATAACTTTGAGGAATTGGGTAAAAATGAAATATGGAAATCAATAGCAGCAATAAAAGCACCAAATCCCCAAATAACCACAAACTATTTTTCTTCTCTTAAAACTTTTCATTTCTCTCACAGAAATGCCTCATTTCTGCATTTTTGGCTTTTTGTCACTGATGGTCTTTTCCTAAAAGGTGGAGAACCCGTCCGAAGAGATTCTAGGGAGATAAGTATGTTTCAGTAGGCCCTGCTTCTAGTGCTTTTGGTGTTGTAGGGCCCTCAGGGGAGACGGAATGGTGACACCTAGGGAATGGATACCCTTTCTGCCCGACTGCATGGTATTTGGCTCAGGCTCTGTAGGCTGGGCCCTTTGCTCTGGAGGACCCCACTATGCACCTGGCCATGGCTGGGTGCAGCTCTGTTCCATGCTGCTCCTTCCCACAGTTTGGGGGCAACAAGATCTTACTCTTCCCGAGGACCCTCCCTGAAGGCTCTCCTGCAGAACCTGCCTTTTCCTCTAGGCTTGTGACTTCTAAATTTTAATTAAGTAGTTAATTAATTAATTAATTAGTTTATTTATTTATTTTTAGTTTTTTTTAAAGATTTTATTTATTTATTTGTTTGAAAGAGAGAGAGAGAGAAACAGCATGAGAGGGCAGAGGGTCAGAGGGAGAAGCAGGCTCCCCACTGAGCCAGGAGCCCAATGTGGGACTCGATCCCAGGACTCTGGGATCATGACCTGAGCCGAAGGCAGTCACTTAACCAACTGAGCCACCCAGGCACCCCTAGTTTATTTATTTTTAAATAAACTCTATCCCCAACATGGGACTGGAACTCACCACCCCAAGATTAAGAGTTGCATGCTCAGGGGCGCTTGGGTGGCTCTGTCCGTTAAGCGTCCAACTCTTGGTTTTGGCTCAGGTCATGAGATCGGGGTCCTGAGATCGAGCCCTGTGACAGGCTCTGTGCTCAGTGCAGAGTCTGCTTGTTCCTCTCCCTCTGCTCTGACCCCAGTTACATGGGCTCTCTCTCTCTCATAAATAAAATCTTAAAAAAAAATAGTTGTGACTTCTAAAGAGAGGCACAAACTTTTAGAAAGCTCTGCTGAGAATTTCTTTATATTTGGTGAAATGGAGCCCAATTCTGTAGGGGACAGACCCATCACAATTTGGGCTTGTCTATGGCTCCATTATTTCAATCAGCCACCTGTAGATGTCACTACTTGAGTAGTGGAAGAGGAATGAGGGGCTTAGTAGGGGTCGGAGGAATATCCAGGAGCAATAGAAATTACTCAGCTTTGCCATTCATGGCTCATTCTTTGTCTTCAGAACTTTTCACCATTTAGGCATGTAATAGAATAAAAAGAGCACAATTTCTTTTTTCTTTTTTTAAAAAATTTAATTAATTAATTTGAGATAGAGATCAAGTGGGGAGAGGGGCAGAGGAGAAGGGAGAAAGAGAGAAGCAGACTTCCCGCTGAGCATGGAGCCTGCCACAGGGCTCGAACCCACAACCCTAAACCTGAGCCAAAATCAAGAGTGGGACGCTCAACCGATTGAGCCACCCAGGTGCCCCTAAAAAGAGCACAATTTCAAGAAAAGTTTCAATATCTTAGACTAAAGTACTGCTAGAAAACTTTGGGACATATCTCTTGAGCATATGGCTCAGTTGGGTGGCTCAGTTGGTTAAGCGTCTGACTCTTGGTTTTGGCTCAAGTCATGATCTCAGGATTGTGAGATGGAGCTCCGCATGGGGCTCTGTGCTCAGCACGGAATCTGCTTGAGAATCTCTCTCTCCCTCTCTCCCTCCTTCTGCCCCTCCCCCAGCTCTCTCTCTCTCAAATAAATAAATAAATTTTTAAAATCTTTAAAAAAATAAAAAGAAGAATGATAAAGCACCTTGTTGCCAATTAAGGATGTATATCTACAGTCTAGTATTATTTTGTTGTCAAACTTTTATTTATTTATTTTATTTTATTTTATTTTTTAAAGATTTTTTATTTATTTATTTGACAGAGAGAGACATAGCAAGAGCAGGAACACAAACAGGGGGAGTGGGAGAGGGAGAAGCAGGCTTCCCGCTGAGCAGGGAGCCCGATGTGGGACTCGATCCCAGGACCCTGGGATCATGACCTGAGCCGAAGGCAGACGCTTAACGACTGAGCCACCCAGGCGCCCGTCAAACTTTTATTTAAAAAGGACATGAGAGTAACACAAAAACTCTATCAACATGGGTCAATGGGAAAGCCCAACAACAATAATCATATGTTCGAAGATGACTTTAAGTGTCCTATAGGATAAGTATTCAAAGGTTTAAAAAATTGAGCTAATGTGCAACCAACCTTGAAGAACCTGGTTGAGGAAATTCTTCATCATGTAGATGGCTGTAGTATCTTCTGTTTTCACATGACTGTCTGTGAACCAGCCATTCTCAGCAATCAAGATCCGGGGGTTGCCGTATTCCAGCTTAATCCAATTCAGCACTTCTCTTAAGTTGAGTGACACATTTTGTCCCATTTTAGCCATGGTGTTCTGGGGCTTGAAATTGTTGGGTCCAAAGGAAAAGGCAAAGAAGTCAGTGGTGCCCCTCACGTCCTTCTTCTCTGCTTCAGAGAAAAGGGGTAGAATGGAGAGCAACTTCTTTTTCATCACCTCTGGATAGTCTCCATCCCCGTGGATAGGGCTGGCAAACCACCCGAGCACGGAAACCATGGATTGTTGACACTTGAGTATATCCATCATGTTTTCTGATCTGTTTGGCTCAATCCAATGGGATCCCAACGTGATTGACACCAAACCCTTCTGATGTGGGCGGAAATTTGTGTTGTAGTTATGCCAAACTTTTGAATGAGCCTAATAAGAAGAAAATATTGTTAATCTTTCTTGTCCTTACTCGCAAGGATTGTAATTTGGGCTGGTAGAAGGTCTCTTCAGGGACAAATTGGTGACGCACAGGGTGATGCAGGGGAGAGCTGTCAGGGAACCCTGATGATCTCAAAGTCTGTTCTCTGTCTGCTTCTCTTAGGCCTTCAACCTAAAGCCTTTCCTATAGGATTGCCAAGGGGCAGGCGGAGAACTCCGGTCCAAGCTCCATCTTACTTCTCCTCTCCCTGGCTCCCTTCATGGGCCCTCTAGGGGCTGGGTGCCAGTGACATGTTATGTGGATTGTAGAGTTTCTTCCCCTACATAAAAGACAAAGCTCAGTGATCCTTCTTTGTTCTACAGAATCTCCTTTTAGCCCTAACTTAGAAGTCCAAGAGAATGCACTCTCAAAATCCTGTAAATGGGTAATAGAGCCCATCTTCTAGGCTTGTGAAGATTGAATGAATTAATATATGCAAAGGACTTTAGAACAGGGTCTGGCACAGAGTAACCCCTCTATAAGCCTTTATTATCACTACTATTACTATTATTTTTATAACATACTATTATTAAGATAATGATTTTATTTGTATAACTATTCGTTTATAACCATATTATTATTAATATAGGTTGTTATTGTTGTTGTTATAAAAGGGTGGCAGGGACTACACACAGCAGGAAAGAGCGTGGGTTTTGGGTTCAGCACTCTCGGGCTTGAAGGTCAGGTATTTACCGTGTGGCCTGAGACCAGGTTAAGACGTGGTTATTCACTTAAGCTTTCTGAAATCTCTTAGTATCTTCAGCTGTGAAATGAAGGTAATAATAATGCCCTTTGTAAAGTTGTTAGATGTGATGCTAACGTATATATTAAACATGTAGCATACCATAGGGCCTGTAGGAGGTACTGCTCAAGATGCATCTTACTGCTATTGGCCCTCCCAGACTTTACATTTCCAGTTGAGCCCTCTGATAGCAGAGCCTCATGGTGGGTTTCCAGTCTGTTTAATAGGTACTCACTGAGCGCTTACTTAATGCTTGGTTTGCCCTGCCCCGCGAGGCTGAAATAAACGGCACGGGAATGTGCCTTTAGGAGCCAATCACCTTATTGAGAAAGTAAGACTGAATGTGCAGAAGAAAACATATAAAATGGCATAAAATAGGTCATTAAGTGACAAAAGAATGAAAAGTTTGGTAAACTTTTATTAATTATTAATTATTATTAATTATCAATTTAATTTTAAATTAATTGTTGTTATTATTAATTATTATTTAATTATTTAATTATTAATTATAATTGGCTCTTTACCAAAGAGCCACGAGCTGTATCAGGAGGAGCAAATATCAAGGCCTACAATTAAGGACTCTTGGCCAGTTAATGCTCAAGGTCACTTTGTGACCCGGGCAGCCTTAGAATTATCTTTATCTTTATCTTTATCTGTGTGACAGCATCTCTTCCCCTCAGACTTGCTTGCCTCCTGATGTCTCTTCGCAGGTGTCCCAAATTTCCTCTGTTTGGGTGTTTCTAAAACAAGCGCACAAACCCTTACTATTTTTAACCCACAATATCTGCTTTCTGTTCTGCTCCTTAGCTTGTCTTTCACTCATCAGAGGTATTTTATATTGGGTCGAATGATCTGAAATGCATTTTTGTAGGCCAAAAATAGTCAAATCTGAGCAATGGTTCAAACCTAACAGATCCTGGGGCGCCTGGGTGGCTCAGTCGGTTGAGCGTCCGAAGCTTGATTTCGGCTCAGGTCATGATCTTGGGCTCCTGGGATGGAACCCCATGGCTTGCTTCCTGCTCCAGAAGTCAGCTTTTCTCCCTCTCCCTCTGCCTCTACCCCGCTCCTGTGTGCTCTCTCTCTCCCAAATAAATAAATAAATCTTAAAAAAAAAAATAACCTAATAGATTCTGTGGACACTGATAATGTTCCATAAATTGGGTTAGGATGGGGAGAGATAGGTATTAACCTAGGAGGTAAGAATTCCAGGACTGATGCCTCCTTGCTTTATGCAAGAATAGCTCATTTAAATCCCCCACCCGAACCTGAGTTCCAGCTTCTGGAAGGAATCACAGGGGAGCCTGGGACAGACTTCACCTGAAGTGGTCTTAGTTGCTCCTTCTGGGTTTTTGTGGGGCTGGAATCACAATAGAAAGACTCAAAACTGTTTGTCAAAAGACAATAGAAAGACTCAAAACTCCCTTTTTTTTTTTCTGATTTGATACAAAAGCAATCACGCATGACTAGAATTCAAAAGCAGCATTCTTAGCTCTATTCTGTCTCTTAATCCCTTGCTATCCTCAGTAATTTCATTCACAAAACCCACAGTGACAGTACACCTCTTTAGGGCTGTTGTGCACTCTGTAAACCGTAAAGCACTGAACACGCAAGATTCCAAGTCACAAACTAGCTGCCTCGCAAATACGATGGCATCAGACACTAAAGAGAGAGATGGAATCAGGATGCATTTATTAAATCAGTCCTCATAGGAACAAAAAAAGGAGAGGGGAATTTCTTTAAGGTAGGTGTTCTAGTGCCTAGTTCAGTGACTATATGAAAGTGACGTAAGCTGCGATAAATCTTGGTTGCATCAGCATTGTAATGAGAACGAGGACCACTTAGGAGACGACAGACACGTACATTTGCAATTCCCTTCCAAGCAAGTTTTCTGGAGATATGTATATATAGATACATATACATGTGTGTGGTCATGCCCCAAGGTGACCTTCGTATTCCACAGTGTCTCTTTCCCCTTTGCTGCTGTTTGCATAGGCTATCAAGGTATCTAGGGTTATCTTTGCTCTGGATTGAAGACCGCTCTCCACTCTCATGTGGGGAATGTGGGGGAGGTGCTTCGTGTGGCACTTATGGTTATAACTTGATTCTGTTTGCCAAGTAAAAAGGTAAAAAGTATTGCTCCAAGATAGTGAGTTTGACATAAATCTTAATGAAACAGAGATATATCTAGGTGTGTCCTTTGCTCTGACACTCATAAAGAAGATCTACTGGGAAGACTGAAATGGGGCTCACGAGTTCTGCCTGGGCCCTGCAACCTTGCACAATAGTCCTTGTGCGATTTTCAAGGTTACCCTCTATCTTGTACAAGGCCGTCTACCTTTGGAATGATTGATTTAAGGGAACTTCAACCTTTGTTCTTTAGATTCAGTAGCTTAAAGGGGAAGTCAGCAGCTTTTTCTTTCTGAACCAGCTATCAGGGGCTGATGTCATTGAGAGACAGCCAGGGGCCGAATATCTTGTTCTGTTCCCTCCTCTAGTCTAACTTGGCAGCTTTCTTTGATGCCCCTAGAAGACCAGACTCAGATAAGTTCTATGAATGATAGGGAAGCAAATAAGATAGCAGGCACAACTTTAGAAACAAGATGAAGATTGGGTCAGAGGTCAGGAAGACATGGTGGGATGCTGGTGGAAGACAGGGTTGAAGACAGATGAGCAAACCTAGCACATCACACGTGTCCGTGTTTTTTTTTTTTATTTTATTTTTTTTTTTAATTTTTATTCTTATGTTACACGTGTCCGTGTTTAAGGAACCCCCCATCTTTTGTCAAAAGCCAGATTTCCAAATCTGTACATGATTTTAGTCACATTGTGGTGGAAATATCTTCATGTAAACTCTAAACTTGCTTATTGTTAAAATTTTTTCATAAAGTGTTACATAAAACCTGTTAAAGAAAATTTATTTTAAAATTCCACAACCATAGCAAACTGTTTTCATATTTCTGTGTTCCCTTCCAGCTTTTCCGAATATGTTTCCCAGCTAAAATCACTTCGAGCATTTTCCATCTTCTTACTCTTCATAACCATTCGCCAATTTGATGAAATATGGTTCACTTAGTCATCTCTCTTTTGATAGGAATTAGCTTGTTTTTCTTTCCTTCCTTCCGTCCCTTCATTCCTTCCTTCTTTCTTTCTCTTCCTTCCTTCCTCTCTCTCTTTTTTTTTTCCTATCATAAATGGTGTTGTAATAACTAACTTTGGGCATATGGCTTTTAATTTATTTGAATTATTTCCTTCTGGTAATCCCAGGAATGGGTTACCTATTTTCAAAATTGTTTCACATATTTCCAAATTGCTTTTCACACATTTTGTCCTTTGGTGTGAGTGTTCCTTGACCATCTGCTTCAAAACATTGATTGCTCTATTTGGGGATACGCGTCTAGCAAGAGGGATAGGAAACTGCTACTTACCTCCATGGTACTATAGGGAAAGGACCCAGGTCTTGAAAGCAAGAGACACAGGCTCTAGTACTGGCCCTGTCGCTAACTGGTTTTATCATATTGGATAAATCATCCCTCCCCATGGCCTCAGTTCTCGCTCCGTTATTCTAGCTAAAAAGAAACTCGCTAGAGAATTGTTGTGAAGATTGAATGAGGTAGTACATGTGACGACCCTATGAAGACTACACAAATATAAATTTGAAGTACTTCAAAAGACGAAGCTGAAAATAATTTAACTCGCTCTGGAAAACAATGGTTTTGCATTGTGTGGACAGGAAGAGTGTTCTGCAGCTAGCTCTCCCTTACCTCTTGAGTTTCATGGCTAGATCGGTGTGTTCTCATTTATTTTTTGCAGCTGATTGAGTTTTAGTCATCGTCCATTTGAATTGGGATTAATTTCAGTTTGATTGGATGGAGCTAGAGTGTAATATGCTAGGGGGAATAAGTCAGAGAAAGACCAATACCATATGATTTCACTAGTATGTGGAATTTCAGAAACAAAACAGATGAACATGGGGGAAGGGGAAGAAAAGGGAGAGGGAAGCAAACCATAAGAGACTCTTAACTAAAGAGAACAAACTGAGGGTTGATGGAGGGAGGTGGGTGGGGGATGGGCTAAATGGGTGTTGGGTAGTAAGGAGGGCACTTGTTGGAATGAGCCCTGGGTGTCATATGTAAGTGATGAATCACTAAATTCTATACCTGAAACCAAAAATAATAAAAATAATAATTTCAGTTGATTCATTGATTCATTTGTTTCATCTACTCAGTACTTCTTTACATTCGTTTCAAGTTTTCTGCTAATTATAATCGCTGCCCTTCCAGATTATTTAACATTCATTCATTCATTCCTCATTCCACAAATATTTATTGGGGGCTTAAGGGATGCAAACTTTACTGTTCGTTGCTAAAAAATATGTGACTCTTATTTCATTACAAATATATTATGTGGGGGTACCTGGCTGGCTCGGTCGGTGGAGCGTATGACTCTTAATCTTGGGGTTGTGAGTTCGAGCTCCATGTTGGTAGTAGAGATCACTTAAAAATAAAATCTTTTAAAAAATAAAATAAAATAAATTATGTGACTGTTATTTCTTTTTTTTTAAAGATTTTTATTTATTTATTTGACAGATAGATAGAGAGCACAAGTAGGCAGAGTGGCAGGCAGAGGGAGAGGGAGAAGCAGGCTCTCCGCTGAGCAGGGAGCCGGATGCGGGGCTCGATCCCAGGACCCCAGGATCATGACCTGAGCCGAAGGCAGCCACTTAACGGACTGAGCCACCCAGGCGCCCCGTGACTGTTATTTCTTTAAATTTTTTTTTTTAATCTTGAAACTCTTGGAAGCAGTATCTTACCCTCTTTATTCCTAGGAGAGATCTTAAATATTAACAAAAGTTCCCACTTTTCATAAAGAAAATGCTTACCTATGCTATTTTTAATGGTTCAAATTCATGTTTTCTTTTCTTTTTCTTTTTTAAAAGATTTTATTTATTTATTTGAGAGAGAGAGAGATAGAGCCAGCATGAGCAGGGGGAGGGGGTAGGGAAAGGGGAAGGCAGGGTCAGAGGGAGAGGGAGAGGGAGAAGCAGGCCTCCTGCTGAGCAGGGGATGACTCGGGACTCATCCCAGGACCCCAGGATCATGAACTGAGCCAAAGGCAGACGCTTAACCGATGGATCCCCCCAGGCCCCACCCCTCCAAAAAAACCAATATGCTTAAGAATTATGAGAACAAAAAGGAAATACGGCTGAAAAGATGTGAATAGCCATAACTGACATGTTGAATATTTTTTAAGTTAACAGGACATGGAGGAATCGGGAAATTATTCATCTACTACACTTGGTGTTGCTTATATTCTTAAACCGTTTATTTCCAAGAGCCACCCAGGCGCCCCTCAAATTCATGTTTTCTATAGTTGGAATAGTTTGGTAATGATCATATTAAAATTTGTTTTAATGAATTTTCCTCCTATTTTCTTTTCAATCATCATATTTTCAAATGATTCTAACAAATCTTTGCTTGTTATCAGTTTGTATAGTTTCAGGATTTCCCCATAGGGATCATATAAAAACTAAACTCTAATATATTGTTCCTTCAAAAACATGGTTTTACTATTATTATAGAATTCTAGTTTCAATGATAATATTACTAAATTCAGCTAATGCTTGAGACAGAATCTAAACCTGGCAACACAGAGGGGAAAAAAGGTCTAGAATAAAGCTCATAATTAATTAAGTGAAGCATCTGTGGGTTTCCCCAGATATTGGAAGGGAACTTAGAAGAAATCAATAGTAGCAAATTGATGCTTAACTGAAGTTCAATTTCCTTGCCCAAGGAGAACATTTGCATGCCAACTCTGCAGAGGTTGGAATGATATTTTAAGCTTCCTGTTATTATTACATTAACAATTGGGATCCTGTTGGTAATTTTTTCATGCAAAAGGACCATATCTCAGAGTATAATCGAAGCTAAAATGGCCTGGGTGAGTGACTTGAAGCCTTTCCTCAGAATTTAGGAACAAAGAGTTAAAGACAGTCAATGTAGAAACCACTCCAGAAGTTACAAATAATACAATTATTACAATAACAAAAATAAGACCTACTAGTTTTAGGCCCTGCAACAAAGGCAGATTTTCCATGAACCTATGGAGGCTGAAGCTTCAGGACCCCTCACTTGCATGGGTCCCTATAAAATACTCTGGGTGGGTTGAAAGCCAGGTTGTATTTAGAAGCATTTCTAGGTAAGTATTCCTGATGAATTCCCTAAAGAGACCTCAGAAAAGAAGGAATCTGAACCTCTAAGATTACAGTCATCTGTTGCAATATTTTTCCCATTCCAAATAAATGTTCACTTTTGTCCCAATTTTTGTGTCCATAATTTTGGGTGTATTTTTCTCACAGAAGGTCCCCTAGATTGTCTGTCTCAGGTCCATGCATTGTAGAACCATGCCTGGCCTACGAGCTTCTTGAGTGCAGAGACTGTATCTATTTTGTTCACAGTTATACATACAGAAGCCCAGAGAAGAGCCTGGCATAAAATACTTGCTGAAAGAATGCCCACTAGGGATCAGCTAGTTAGCTGGTCACCTGACAGACATGTTGGTAGCGCAGCCCCTGCAAAACAGATGTCATTTTTTCCATTTTAGAAAAGAAACTGAAGTTCGTAGAGTCTGAACCCTGGTAAAGTTAGGCTTTGAACCCAGGCCTCTCTGATCACTTTACTAAACCATCCTGCTTTCTGTATGTCCCATCAGTTCCTTTTTTTTTTTTTAGATTTTTATTTATGTACTTACCGAGAGAGAGAGAGCGAACATGAGATAGAGAGAGAGAGAGGGAGAGAGAGAGAGAGAGCATGAGCAGTGGGGAGGAGCAGAGGGAGAGGGAGACGCAGGCTTCCTGCCGAGCAGGGAGCCCGATGCGGGGCTCGATCCCAGGACCCTGAGATCATGACCTGAGCCGAAGGCAGACGCTTAACTGACTGAGCCACCCGGGTGCCCCTGTCCCATCAGTTCTAAATTTTGAAGCAGTTGGGGACCATTTGCCATGAACCACAACATACTGTTTTAAAATTATATGTTAAATTAGTTTGTGCTGTACTTGATTATCATTGATTAAAAGAGCTAAATAGGGCGCCTGGGTGGCTCAGTTGGTTAAGCGACTGCCTTCGGCTCAGGTCATGATCCTGGAGTCCCGGGATCGAGTCCCGCATCGGGCTCCCTGCTCGGCAGGGAGTCTGCTTCTCCCTCTGACCCTCCTCCCTCTCATGCTCTCTCTATCTCATTCTCTCTGTCTCAAATAAATAAATAAAATCTTTAAAAAAAAATAAAAGAGCTAAATAGTGATAGAATGAGGGTATTGTAGCCTATTCTCGCATGCTGAGGAGAAAATATCTATGCATGTCTGAAATTCAGGATCCCCTAGAAAGGTCAAGGACGCCTTGCTAGGAAATTTGGGGTTTTCAGAAAGCCATGTCCAAGTGCCTAGCACAGCAGGGAACACTCGTGTGTAATTCCCTGGGCCTCTTTCCTAGAACCAGCAAATTTGGCATTAGATATTGTCCTCATTGTGTCAGAGGCTAAATGAATCCTTAGGGACCATGTCCACACTTGACCGTCTCTTTACACCACTGTGAATGTTTAGACCAAGACAGGAAGGATCTGCTGTGGTTGGACAGCACAATTTCAAAGAAATCACAATTAAAATGGTCCTTAAAGATGAGTGACTTTCATAATCAAATAGGACAGAACAGTGATTAAATTACAGAACCATAGAAAAGTAGTAATATAAATAGTAATAAGAAGTGACATGTATTTAGTGCCAGGTGTGCTGGGCACTGTTCTTAGTGCTTCCCATGTACTCTCTCATTTAATCCTCATTTAAGAGAACTAAGGTAGGTACTCTTAGCACTTCCACTTTAGAGGGGAGGAGACCAAGGGGTAGGAAGGTTAGTTAGAAACCTGTCTAGTTTCACAGACTAAGTCAAGCACATGCTGAATTGCTCCAAGTTCAGTGCTCTTGCCTGCTAAGTAGGGGTGGAGGATGGACCTCGAGGCCACTTGATCCAATCTTCAAAAATCTTCTATTTATAGATGAGATGCTGAAGCCCAAAACATAAGTGACCGGCCCAAAGTCTCAGTGGCAAAGCTAGAATTAGAATGAAGTCTTTCAGCTTTCTCAGTCGCTGTCATTTCCAGGACATTATGCGCATTAATTTATATGCCTTTGAAGCATACTTTTATGCCTGGGACCCAGAGGCGGTTGAACAGGCGGAGACAATGAGGGGTATGTAGCAGACAGGGCCCAGAAACAAGGGCCCTCACGCTGTGAAAGCCAGGTGACAGTTTTCGGGTGCCAGCGACACTCTCAGGAAAGAGGTGAGCTGGGAGTCGGGGCTTTGATTACACCTTCATCCAGCCTCACCAGCTGGGGCAGCACATCAGTACTCAATCAAACCGAGAATTCACCAGCATTACTTTCTGTTTAATTTTTTTTCCCCTTACAGAAATTGTACACATCAGCAAAAAGAAGTTTCAACAAATCATTTCGTCTCTTTCCTTCAACCCACAGCTATTATGATGTCCTTTTCTTCACTCTTCATTCATTCACATTGACTAATTGCTTAAATTCAAGTCTATAAAAGTTTAACAAACACAAGGCACTTTGGCAGGCATTCAGAAAAAAAAAACCACTGACATTAACAAAGACAAAAAACACTAACAAGGTAGCTTCTGCCTTCAGATGAACTATAACCTCTAATAGGAAAGAGAAGTACAGATACATAAGTAGGTAAAAGCAGAATACTTCCGCATTTCAATTAGTCAGAGATGATAATCAAAACTTAATGTAATAATATGATGCAAATTTTGTAAAAGAAGTGACTGTATGTTGTGCTCATATACACATAGAAAAGAACTTGGACATTGAATAAGCTGCTAACAGTTGTTAATCCCAGGGTATGGGGTTGGGGAGTTAAGGAAAAAGGAGACTTCATTTTTGACTTTATGTCTTTCTGTATTGTTTGAGTGTTTTGCAGTAAAAATGCATTATTTTTGTAATTGATTTATTTAAGATTTTATTTATTTATTTGTCAGAGAGAGAGAGAGTGCACAAGAAGGGAAAGCGGCAGGCAGAGGGAGAAGCAGGCTCCCCACTGAGCAAGGAGCCCCATGTGGGACTTTTTCCCAGGACCGGAGCCGAAAGCTGACCGACTGAGCCGTGCAGGTGTCCCTATTTTTATAATTTAAAAAAGTCAAGAGAATTGGTTGAAACAAATGATTTCTGTCAGCTAATTTAATTGTTGTATGCTGTTACCCTTTAGTTTCTCCAATTTCCAAAAATCTCAAAGGAAAAAACAGAAACTTAAATAAAAAGTTGTTATTCTAGATTTCATTATCTATTAAAGAATGCCTTTTTGGGGTGCCTGGGTGGTTCAGTCGGTTAAGCGTCTGTCTGCCTTTGGCTCGGGTCATGATGCCAGGGTCCTGGGATCGAGCCCCGCGTCGTATCATCGGGCTCCCTGCTCAGTGGGGAGCCTGCTTCTCCCTCTCCCTGCCGCTCCCCCTGCTTGTAATCTTTCTCTGTCAAATAAATACATAAAATCTTAAAAAAAGAAGGATGCCTTTTTACTCCATAATAGTATGTTGATATTCAAAGGGAAGAGCAGGAGACATACAATACATACATGATTAACATGAAAGAAGAATGATAGCAGTAACCCCTAGCCCTCTTTTTTAAGACTCAGTCACATAATCTCTGGTCAACATATGACACTATGAGGAACCCATCAGTATACTGCCCCCAATACTAAAGATCTGGTTTTCCCGGGCCACAAGACGTCCCCCAAACATTTTCAGGTAGATCACCCAGGAACCACTTTAATTACTTCCGTGATTCACTCTTTCCTGGTGAGTAAGTTAGAAGGTTCGGATCTTTTCTCGGCCTTTCTACTACTTTTCAGCAACAGAATCCTTCATTCATGTTCAATGGTTTAATGACTCCCTCTTCTTTGAACAGACTAAATGAGTATTGAGTTTTCTCAGTAAGATTTTTCATATGCAATTAATTTTTTACATACTATTTTTATATACAATTAAATGGCTTATTTTACTCTACAAATGAATGTAAAGTTTTCCTCGGTTCATTTCTTGCAGCGTATCTAGCACTGCTTCCATTGCTTACAGTATTTTCTGATCTCTAGTTGGGCCGAATTTTCCACATATGAGAGTGTCTGTATCAAATCAAGCTGTTTAAATAAGATCACAGTGTTATTCTCTGAACATATATAATTACATTTATTTAAACTCTTGTTAATCATTCACTGATGTATAACTTTTTCTACTTAATGATTAGAAAAAAGTAAATATTGCTCTCTTGAAGGTTTTAGAATACCAATTGTCTTCTATAAATAGGTTTTTTTTTTTTTTTTTTTTTTTTTTACAGGACTCATATCTAACAATGGTATTTTGGTTATAGAAACTGTCTTTGGCAATTCTTACCCACAAGCAGTTTTATCTTTTTATTCAAGTTTGATTAGAAACCTGCTAAGGATGTTAATCTTAACTTGTTGGATCCATTATTTCTATATTGTTAGAGGTGTCTTGGATCCTGAGGGAGATGAATTGGGATTATAAAATAGGTATCATGGATTGGCTAATTCAATGAATAATTGTATTAACATTTATTTAAACTTCAGATGGTTTTGCCAAGGACACACACATATGATTGAACATTACTTTAACGGGACACTAAAGTTGTGAGCAAATAAATCTTTAGAATCCTGGGGACACATGGGAAACCTCCTGGTTCATGTATGAGTCAGGGGTAAATTGTTCATAGATTTTTGTGGACAAATAAAACATGTCGATGGATGGTTCTAGTCTTTAAATAGGCAAAGTGAAGTTAAATATCTGTGAGTCAGCATCAACGCAAATGCCTTCCATGGGCTTCAAGACGGTAAATTGTTCTTTTTCACTGAAGCTATGTAGCTGATTCATGTCATCAAACCTTGTTAGCTTGGATTCGGATGGGTAAGATTTGAATTTTGGCTCAGACAACTACTATGGAGTAAAAAAACCAAACAAACACATACAGCTGCATAACCTCAGGGAAATTTCTCTGGGCTTCGGCATCATCAGTGTGAAATGGCTATGAGAGTACCCTACTTGGCAGAGTCGACGTGCAAATTAAATGAGATAATATATGAAAAGTACCTAGTACAGTTGTGGTATGCAATATTCTTCTTATAATAATAATTATTAAGAATAGTATGATAGGATGTCAAAAAGTTATCTGCAACAATTGCCTCAATCCTCCACTTTACTGTAAGAATGAAGACCAATCTCTGTCCTTTCTCCCCACCCTACCCCGTTTCTGTGTCCTTTTGTTTGTTTGTTTGTTTTGTGTGGGAGAGGAAAATGGTGGAAGGTAGCAAGTAATGAGGCTTTTTTCTTTTTAACTCTTTTTCTGTCCTTCATTGGCAAAAAAGCTTGGGCTAGTTTTTTAACCACAGATTTAGCACAAATTAATTTTGGTATATTGTTGTCTTGTAACCCAACTTTAACAAGGTGGTTTTTAAACATTCCTTTATTTTTCTCATGAAAAATAAATCATTTCAGATGATCGTTGGAGATTTTGTTTCTGTCTGATCAACACAAGCTAAAGAAGGCTCCTGCTAGTATTTCCATTTCAAAATATCACACTTACTCTTCAAGCTATTGGTGGGGGTTTGGGCAGAAGAGGTTTAAAAATGACATTTAATCTATTTAAATGTGCCTGTGAAACACCAAAGCCTTCTTGTTCAGGGAAGCCGTCGCGGGGGTGCCTGGGTGGCTCAGCTGGTTAAGTGTCTGTCTTCAGCTCAGGTCATGATTCCAGGGTCCTGAGATGGAGCCCCATGTCTGGCTCCCGGCTCGGCGGGGAGCCTGCTTCTCCCTCTGACCCTCTCCCCTCTCATGCTCTCTCTCTCTCTCTATCTCTCTGTCTCAAATGAATAAATAAAATCTTAAAAAAAAAAAAAAAGAAAGCAGTTGCAGCATCCTGTTGGCAAAGAAGGCTTGGCTATTAATCAGGTGAATGGTGCCTTTTCACATCATAGCTGTGTCTTGAGTTTTAATACTAAATTTTGGTTAAGAATTGCAATAGTGCCTTTAAGAAGTATACTACATAAAGACAATTGTTTTAAAATATAAAATCATCTCTACTTATTTTGTTACTTTTAATTGTGGAAGTTTTCATAGTACATAAAAATAGAAAGAATAATAGAGTGAACCCTCATAAACACATCACTCAGCTTGAAGTGTCTTCAATATTCTTCAGCTTGTTTCAAGATGGGCTTTTAATGTAAAATTTTTAATAGAAACAGGCATACATAATTGATTTGCATGTTTTGAAAAGACTATGTGTTAATGCCAGAATCCATGCTGGTGTGTGTGTGTGTGTGTGTGTGTGTGTGAAATCCAATTTTATTCAATTGCAGCTTTAAATCCTTTCTAGGACAAGGTAGATCTTCCTTAAATAGAAAATAATCAATTGAATTATTTATTGAATACTTAACACATACCCAGCCTGGTGTGAGCTTCTCTGAGGGAATGATGCCAAGAAATGTTAAGACACTGTTCCTCAAAGAGGTAGAAAAACAGGGAATAAATCAAGTCATATCCCAGGCTCAAGAACAAGTTGGTGAGGCCTCGACCTCGAGCAGAGTTTCCCAACATTTCTTGTCCCGAAAGCCTCTTTCACAGTATTAAGCAATCTCTTGAATCCTGAGGAATTTGAAAAATAATTTCATCATTTGTGTGTGATATACAAAAAAGTGTTGACATATATTTTATTTTATATAAGCCTATTTTATTAAAAAATTTTAGTGATAAGTTTATTTTAAATAAATTGAAAATATTCACAAAATAAATTATGGATGTTTAAGATGCTCATACACATACACATAAATATCGGTGCTTTCCCATTTAATAGTTTTACATTATTCAAATTATTTTAATTACATAAGTAAAAGCATTTTATGACACGTTTTAAAATGGCACACTGTGTTTAGCTTTAGGACCAAATGTATTAACATGGTGTTTTCCAAGTCTGATACACCTACCTCTTTTTGCATGGGAGATGACATTAGGTGTAACAAAGATGAAATTTTTTGTTTTAAATGTTACATATTTATTTTAAGGGTATTTGGTCTCATGTATTGTAGGAATAAAATTTCCTTCCAAAATAAACATTTTAAAGAAAAACATTTTAGTAAATAATGGTACACTTGGCACTTGGATATGCAAACAAACCAAACCAAAAAAACCCAGCAAAAAAACCCCAACATGAAGTGATGCACAAAAAAGCAAACTTTGTGAAACACGATGTTGTGGCATCAAAAATGGAAAAAAATTGCTTACATTTGTTTGAATCCTTGAATTTTGATTTTTAAAAGGTACAAGCTTTCAAAAAGTACGGTTAGTGTTTTGTTCACAAATAACTCTATGAGAGAAACCATTTGGGGCAGCTCTTACAAGTATTTCACAAATAATGCTGAGCTAGTAGGCCAGTCTTCATTCTCACTGTGTGAAAAGCCAAACTAGACATAAACTAATTTAGAGTTGATCTATGCAACTTACAGTTGTGGTGAAAATCTTGAGGCAATTTTCTAAAATTGAGGCAACTTTTTTTTTTTTTTTTTTTTTGAGAGAGAGAGAATGAGAGACAGAGAGCATGAGAGGGAGGAGGGTCAGAGGGAGAAGCAGACTCCCTGCCGAGCAGGGAGCCCGATGCGGGACTCGATCCCGGGACTCCAGGATCATGACCTGAGCCGAAGGCAGTCGCTTAACCAACTGAGCCACCCAGGCGCCCAAATTGAGGCAACTTTATTAGGTCCCTCATACTAGTTATATTTCAACGTCCTTGATCTTTATGCTTCATGTCTCCAGCCAGTTGTCTATTATAGGTTTAGATCAGCGGTTTTCAGGAGAGGGAAAGGAGAGGAATTTTGCCTCCCACTTGCTGGGGACATTTGGCAATGTCTGGAGACAGTTTTGGTGTCATAAGCCTGGGGACAAGGGTGTTACTATCATCTAGCGCGGAGAGGCCAGGGATACGGCTAAACATTCTACAACGCACGGAACACCCCACCACAAAAAAGAATGATTTGGCCCAAAGAGTCAATAGTACTGAGGTTGCAAAATACTGATACCATGTAAACAGTACATGTCTGCGAAAGATAAAAATGAAAAGCAATGGGCGCCTGGGTGGCTCAGTCGTTAAGCGTCTGCCTTCGGCTCAGGTCATGATCTCAGGGTCCTGGGATCGAGCCCCACATCGGGCTCCCTGTTCGGCGGGAAGCCTGCTTCTCCCTCTCCTACTCCCTCTGCTTGTGTTCCCTCTCTCGCTGTGTCTCTCTCTGTCAAATAAATAAATAAAATCTTAAAAAAAAAATTAAAAGCAATGCAGTCAAAACTATCATGGAAGCTATTTTGTGGGGTAATAAACTGAATGACTTACCCTCTTACAAGCAAACTCATCTTCCCCAACCTCTGTGCATGTTTACTCAGAGGCTCTCAGATGTTCCCTTTTAAGGGGGAGGGGGACCTACAAATTTAAATTATCATGAATATTTATTGACTTAAAAATACAAAGAAAACAGACACCTTAATTGCCTTTACTAATGTGAAACCCTGGGGCTTTGCTGATCTGAAGACTGAGAGCAATAGGCTACACAGGCTGGAGTCTGTCTCTGGGATTTTAAAAACTGAATTTGAAAGAGAGAAATCTTTCCTCTACAAAAGACAGAATGATGCCAACCCCCAAGAAAAACAGGACATGAGAGATCTAGATAAAGGGCGACAGAGAGTGTCCTCATTACTGGGCCCATTCATCCCTGTGATTCGGTTACTGAGCCAGGAAATTGTTCATTTTTGCCTAAGCCGACTTGAATTAGGCTTCTGTCACTCACAACCAAAAAGTCCGGACTAACATACCAGTGGATCAACATAGGCAATATTTCAAGAATCAGCAATAATGCAATGAAATGTGAATTTTGAACTTGAGATTGGTTCTTTGATTGCAAAATTGAAGATAGAAATCCTAAACTACTCACTCAAACATTTCTACCTAGCATGTACCTAATATTCTGTGCTCACTGCTGGAAACACAAAGACAAAGAATAGTCTCTCCTTTCAAGGAGCTCTCAGGCTACTTGGGGAGACAGCAGAGTTCCATACGGTATGAGTGCTATGGTAGAAGCAAACACATCTTATTATGGGACCCCTTAGGAGGGACACTAGCCCTACCAGGTTAAGAATAACTTAGAGGTGGTGACTGCCTAAACTGAGTCTTGAAGGACATGAGATGGGGAAAGTAGGGAGTACAAAGGGCATTCTCACTGGAGAGAATGATAGTGATGGCAAGGTAAAACCAAAACACTTCTAGTCATGCATTATAGTGGAGCATGGCGTGCAACGGGTTGGCATTAGTGATGGACACGGGAGAGTGGCCAGGAAGGGGGCTGGAATGGAGGCCAGGGGTTGTGGGTTGAGTATCTTGGTGAAAAATCAGCACTTTAGTCCCAAAAGCTTTGGAGAGCCATTTACTGGATTTTATGCAGAGCAGGAACATGATGCATGTTAGAAATAATCACTCTGTGGTAAAACAGAGATAATAATCGTGGGTACCTGGCAAGGTTGTTGTCAAAATTGCAGATAATATTTAAATCCATGATTACCATGCTTAGAGATGGCCAAGTTAAAAAATGTACTCTCTTTCTGTTCCAAATACCGCTCAAAACTCAGAGTGGAGCATCCATTAGTAGGTATGATTAGGGCAGTTTTTTTTTTTTTTTTCACCTGAGGCTTAGACTCAGTGTAAGGTAATCACCAAATCTGCAATAAAGTTGGGATTTAAATTCCAGGTCAGTCTCAGGACTGGCTAGGCCATTCAGGTTTCCTCCAAACCAGGACCCTGCCAGACGATACGGAGTTTTCAAGGTTATCCTGGAACTAGAAAGACCCCAATAGCCACTATGAAATCTTTTCAGTGTCTGAGGATTGGGGAATAAAGTGAATTGAGTTTTATATTAGGTTTTTTTAACTCAGTAAGATGTGTGAACTTGGACTAAAAACGAATCCTCAAGAATGCTGCTTCTGGGTCACAGGCGGCAAAATAAGAAGAAATAACCTCATTGCAACATAAAATATCAAATTAATCTTTTCCATGTTAAAGGAAGAACAGAGAAGGAACAAGTGGGAAAAATGAGTTCATCTCAGGCTACCAAACCATTGCAAGATTTCTTTCTGGAGTTATACGTCCCTGGGCTAAGAAGCATATTTCACTTTCTGACTGATTTCAAGGGACCCCTTACACTCCTTATTTAGGTGAGTGATTTAGAAATTTTAAAGAGATAGAAGAAATTATTTGGGAAAGGCAATAATTAAAAATGTAATCCCTCAATTTAAAACAATACAATTTCTTTCACTATCAGAGAGTGCTAATTTTGTGTAAAAGGCAGAGTTTATCTCGAATTAGGAGAAAATGAAAAAACATCTGAAAATACAGCATTTTATACGCTAAGTTTGAAAGCAATGTCTATTTGTTAGTTACAACTTTTTCCTGTGTATTTTTTTATCAGATAGCCAGTTTTCAAGGCTTTAAAATAACCACTAAAACATATTGTTCATGAAAATTCCAATTGTTAACGTTTTTCCAGGTAATCGAAAACTTTTCAACAATTGAGAACATTTTTCTTTATAAGAAGGTTAAATAAACATATATGTACATGTATTTGCTTATTTAACTTTAAAAAGACTATATAAAAGACCACCAATAGTAGCTTCCTCGAGGTTGAAACTGTCAGGTAGAGAGGGAGAGAGGAATTTCACTTTTTCACTTTATACCCTTTGGTACAACCTGATGTTTCTCAATCTACACAAGCATGTAGTATGTATGAATGCATACATTTTAATAATTTAAAGAACTAGATAAAAGGAATACTTTTCTAACTTATATATGCATAATCTTCATAGTAAATAGCTATAAGTTTTCTCCCCTTTAAGGTCCTACTTGCCAAATCACAGTACACCCTCACGTTAATCATATGTTCTATAGACAACTCTAATCAAAGGTATGGAAATGACCTTGAAATCATAACGCAATCTGTTTACTGCAAAGGCAGATGTGACTGACCCATAGCACAACACACATGTATAATAGCCCAGAAAGTTCAAAAAAAAAAGAAGCGTGGAGATGGGTGGGTAGATAGTTTTGTATGTACAAATTTAGACACGGAGTAATTTTATGTTCCTATACATTTTTTCTACTTCTACACATTTCACATTCGATTATCAAAAATCAAATTACTCCTCCTAACACATTATGAAACACTACTAATAAAGTGTCTTCATTTTCAAAGCGTAACAGGTGTCCAGAGTAATTTATTTTCCCCAAGGAAACTATTTGACTCAAGAAGTTTAACCTGATTCTAGATATTAGCCTCAATGTGAAGTGAAGTCTCTTTAAAATCCCTGAAAGGGCGCCTGGGTGGCTCAGTTGGTTAAGCGACTGCCTTCGGCTCAGGTCATGATCCTGGAGTCCCTGGATCGAGTCCCGCATCGGGCTACCTGCTCAGCAGGGAGTCTGCTTCTCCTGCTTCCCCCCTTTTGTGCTCTTTCTCTCTCTCACTCTCTCTCTCAAATAAATAAATAAAATCTTGGAAAAAAATAAAATCCCTGAAAGACTGCTCTTTTAAAAACATTCTTAATAAAGACATTCGGTGTTTAATTATGTTGTCATTTATAAATTAATTCATTTAATCCCACTAAGCTTCCGTTTCCTTATCTTTAAAATGGGGATACTAATAGGACCTAGTTCATAAAGTTATGATGAGGATTAAATGTGATAATGCACACAGAATGCTTAATATAGTCTGTGGTACATAATAAGCATCCAACCAATATTTGCTATTATTTTGCTTACATTTTCACTATTGTTTTAGTAATTTTAACATCTTCCAACATTAACTCTAGCTCTTAAAACATACTGAGTACAGCATATTCTTCCCAGTTTTTATATTACTAATTTAATTTTAACTCTTAGAACAGCCTCATCTTTTCTGCCATGTAACACAGATAAAACCAACTGTGAAATACATTTATCTCAATTCCTATATTTAATATGTATCAGTTAATTAACATGTCTTTAGCTTATTATTGCTAAGTATCACTAAGAATAGCAATACTAACAACAAATGGTGATTAGAAAAGGTCACGCCATAAAAAAATTCTGAAATGGCTGCACATTGTCAGAAAAGGGTTTCAGCAATTAGATTTCTAAAGTACTGGTTTTTCACAGAATGAAAGTAAACTCATATTCTCACACTCTAATGTATACTTGTAGATTTTAAGAGTTAAAATATTGTAAAAGCACAACCTTTAAGGAAAATAATTGGCTTAATACATTATCAAGAGCTTAGACAAATAAAACACGACCTGAAGGGTGAAATTTGAGGCTAGAACTTGTGAGTTAGACTACAATTAGTTGAGCTGATGTCAATAAAAAAGAATTATTTAAACACAAGATACATTTCTTAGTGTTTCTTTCGAACTCCTGCTCCTTACATTCTGGAGCTATTACAGGAAGCCAGCCGTACAATACCTTGATGAGGTTGTGTCCCACAGTGTAGACAGCTGCTAAGTCTCCCCTCTCTCCAGGCGCGTGCATACCTGTCCCGTACCCATGCCAAGCAATTAGATATGGATTGTGAATTGTAATCCAATATTTGACACGGTCCCCAAACATCTGGAAACAGTAGGTGGCATAGTCATTGAAGATATCTGTTATGGTTTCATTTTTCCACCCCCCATATTTTTCTTGTAGCGCCAGAGGCAAATCCCAATGGTATAAAGTCACCACAGGTTCAATGTTTCTAAATACTAAAGCATCGAGAAGAGTATTGTAGTACTGGAGACCTTTTGCGTTGGCAACTGCTGCTCTCCCATCGGGGAAGAGCCTTGGCCAGGAAATTGAAAATTGATAAAAAGAAACTCCGATAAAATCCAGGGCTGATAAGTCTTTTTCCAGAAAAATGTAACTGTCACTGGAACTATTCGTGCTGTTGACATTTTGAAGGTGTGTTTGGATGAAATGATCCCATATAGAGGGTCCTTTTCCATCTGTCTTCCAATTCCCTTCCACTTGAAATGCTCCAGTCCCAACTCCCCAGAAAAAGTTTTTAGGAAAAGTGTCATAGAGAAAGAGCTGACTTTCATTTACCGGACTAAAATGAGGAGTTTTAGACCATATAGCTCTTCCATCTCCAGAGAATCCAGTTACAGCTCTTAGGAGAATAAATGCCGACAGGATGACAGATCTTTGCAGCCCGCAGTTGCACATTGTTTTCCTATAGTGTGTGTTTCTTTCATCGGTGCTGAGGAAAATCCATTCATTCCCTGGAGATCCAGCCGCACAGCCTGGCTTCATTTGGTACTAACTGCTCGCCTGTCTTATCATCGCTTCAGTAAAAGCTTGTGATTGTAAAGCTCTGTCAATGATTAGCTTGAACTGTGAGACTTAGGATGGGTCATGGGGAGCAGTGCAATTTGAGGGAGGTTTCCTTCCCTCTTACTATGGGAAAAGTGATATGAAAAACGCATCACCCATAGTAGTCTGCGTAACTAAAACATAGATAAACAATGAATAAAAATGCCATATTCCCTCTGGAGCCTTGCATATGGACCCAAATCTTTTCTGAATGTTTGAACGTTACTGAATAAAGTTTATACCTTTTCTATGTTCCTAGTTTTTGAGTGGTGATTTTATTATTCCACGTTTCAGGAGAAGCAAAACAAATAAGTAGCATTCCTATATGCCGATAATCTAGAATTAGAAAATACAATAAGGTGCTACACGTCCACAGAAATTATAACACATCTAAGAATAATCTTACCAAATGCTACCCATGTTAAGACAATTATAAAAATGTATTGATAAATTTAAGAGAAATGAATGAAGAAGTATATAGCACTTTCTGGGTGGAAACACTGAATATTTTCCCATTTAATTTATACATTTAAGTGCACTTTCAACCTAAATCCTCTCATCCCAAATTTGAGTCCAACAAAATTACTGTGAAGGTTCACTTGACAAATAGTCGATATTTACCAAAAAATAAAAAATAAAAGAAAAAACCCTGAAAAAGAAAATAGTGAAGGCATAGACTACCTTTAGATATGAAAACATAAAAAAAAAAAAAGCACAACTTAGCATGATTCTGGAATAAGAATAAAGAGAAAGAAAATACTGTACAGAATCCATAGCCTCCAGACAACTTTATAAAAATTTAATCTTTTAAATATCTGAAGTATCCCATACTAAGGAAACGCAGAGTGGTTAATAGTTTGGCCTCTGGAATCAGACTGCGTGGGTTTAAATATAGCTGTGTGACTAAGGACAAGTTACTTAACCTTTCTGCACCCCAGTTTCCTGTTAAGTAAGAAAACGCACTATACCGGCATCTACTGCATGGATGACTGTGAGAATTAAGTGAGTTAATACATGTAAAGCACTTAGAAGAGACACTGACTGACCCATAATCAGTGCTCAACAAACATTCTTATTTCTATGTGAAAAGGAAGGATTATTCAGAAAGGGATGCTAAGATTTAGCATAAAAGATGCTATATTCTGGCTCCTGCCCACATCTTAAACTTCACTCCTCCTCAGTTAACTACACGTAGTACGCTTCCCTTCAACCATAACAAACCACGTTGAGTAAATTGGACACACGTGGAGTGCTCGCAGCCTGTGTCTTGATATCCGTGCTCTCTGCGTAGGATGTGTCCCCCCGCTTCATCTAGCTCAGGTCCATATGTTCTTCAAAATGGGGCAGTATCGCCTCAAAAAAAAAAAAAAAAAAGCCTTTCCGGCTTCCTAATTTGTTTTGAATTACTTATTTATTTAAATTAAAAACATTTACAGTTTATTCATCCTCTTGTGAAACATCTACACAATCAGTGTAGTCACTGCAGAATCTTTGCTCCTTCTGCATCTGATCCCCAGCACCAACACTGGCCTTGGCAGTCCCCCTGACTTTCTTCATTTTGTTTTTGCATTCCTTTCATGGCTTCCTTGACGTCTGTTTTTCTCATACCGGCCAAGTCTGTATCTGGGTTCATTTCTGGAGGTGTAATTCAATAAATCATAAATCAGGCTAAAGTCAGTTGTCTTCCCATCACCAAAATAGGCTCTGGATACAAATACAAAGATGATATCTTGTGTAGTCTTGTACATTTTGGCTAGTTTTTCCCCGAATTTCTGTCTTAGGTACTGTTGTATTCCCTGGCTGAAGTAGTCAGTCGGTCATGAACTTCCTGGTCTGGATAGTAACCATGTCGCTCATGATGGTGGTTGATCCTCAGGCAGCCAGAGAGGAAATCAGACAGTTTGATTTGATATAGATGTATCTCCTTGTTCCGTGTTCCCGTGGCAGCCCATACTTTCTCTGTTACGACACTTACCACACAATAAATTTATCTAAAGATTTTATTTATTTATTTGACAGAGAGAGACACAGTGAAAGAGGGAACACAAGCAGAGGGAGTGGGAGAGGGAGAAGCAGGCTTCCCGTGGAGCAGGGAGCCCGATGCGGGGCTTGATCCCAGGACCCTGGGATCATGACCTGAGCCAAAGGCAGATGCTTTACGACTGAGCCACCTAGGTGCCCCTACAATAAATTTATCTATAACTCCTGTTTGACTTAAATTTCTCTCTCAGTCTCTCTTTTCTAAAAATAAGGGCCATGACTGGTCCCTATAGACTATGTGGGGCCTAGTAGTCACTAAAGTTGAATGAATGTGCCCATAGTATGTATACCTCTATCACTGCATTTATCACGTAATCCTGGAATTGTTTGTCTCCTCCACCAGCCTGTAAGAATGTCTCTTATCTAAATTTTTATCATCACTTATCTGAGTAAATGCTTAATCATTAAATGAATGAATGGAGTTGATGCAATTAATTCACTATAAAATATTTTTTCCAGATTTGTTGAGATATAATTGACATGTAATGTTGTATTAGTTTAGATGTACGGCATAATGATTTGATATATGTATGTATTGTGAACTGATTACTCAAAATAAAATTTTTAAATGTGATAATTTATACCCTCACAAATATATTTAATTAAAAAATATATAGCTACAGAAACCTAGGAGAAAAATGGAAGCAAATATTAAATTACATAAATATATAGTTTATATAATGATATTCATTTACTTATATATGAGCTTATATAAATAATTTAACTATAATTAAAATATATGGAAAAATTTGAAAGGCAAATAACAAACTTGGAAACTATTAGAGCAAATCTAGAAGGCAAACGGCCAACTTTTTATTATGTAAGTAACTCAGGCAAATCAATAAGAAAAACACTCTAAATTAGAGAAATGGCCAAACAACATGAATAAAAAATATGCAAAAGAGGAAGTGTAACTGTCTAGCTAAAGAAAAAAATTTAAATAACCAGCAATAAAAAAAAAACACATATAAAAATAACTCTAAGAGTGCCTGGCTGGCTAGGTGGTAGAACATGCAACTCTTGATCTCGGACTTTGTAGGTTTGAGCCCCACTTTGGGTAGAGAGATTACTTAAAAATAAAATCTTAAAAAAAAACCCCATACTCCAAATATTTTCTCTTATTAAATTAGCAAGAATAAAAGTAAGTGATGAAAACTGCAGTTAATGAGAGTGTAAGACATTGCTGATTAGAACATGAATCTGTACAATACTTAGGGAAAGCAATTTTCCAATATATAATTAACCTTAGATTTTTTCATGTCTTAATTCAGTGATATTAGAAATTTATCATAATAAATCATTCTAGGGGTGCCTGGGTGGCTCAGTCGTTGTGCATCTGCCTTTGGCTCGGGTCGGGATCGAGCCCCGCGTCGGGCTCGAGCCCCGCGTCGGGCTCCCTGCTCTGGCGGGAAGCCTGCTTCTCCCTCTCCCGCTCCCCCAGCTTGTGTTTCCTCTCTCGCTGTGTCTCTCTTTGTCAAATGAATAAATAAAATCTTAAAAAAAAAAATTATTCTAAATACATAAAATGCTGTAGGTGTAAATATTTTATAGCAGTGTTATTTATGACAGTAAAATTTTAAAATTATTTATTTATTTATTTATTACTATTTTTAAAGATTTTCTTTATTTATTTGACAAAGAGCAGCACAAGTAGGGGGAGCGGCAGGCAGTGGGAGAGGGAGAAGCAGCTCCCCACTGAGCGGAAAGCCTGACACATGGCTCAATCCCAGGACCCTGGGATCATGACCTGGGTCGAAGGCAGATGTTTAACCAACTGAGCAAGCCAGGCACCTCAAAATTTGAAATGATTTAAAGATTCATTCATAGGGGAATAATTACCAAAGGCATGGAATATCCATTTGCTAAAACATCATAGAGTCATTAACATTTTCTTTTTTTTTAATATTTATTTACTTATTTTATTTTTTTAAAGATTTTATTTATTTATTTGAGAGAGAGAGAATGAGAGACAGAGAGCATGAGAGGGAGGAGGGTCAGAGGGAGAAGCAGACTCCCTGCCGAGCAGGGAGCCCGATGCGGGACTTGATCCCGGGACTCCAGGATCATGACCTGAGCCGAAGGCAGTCGCTTAACCAACTGAGCCACCCAGGCGCCCCTATTTACTTATTTTAGAGAGAGAAAAAGAGAGGGAGAGAGACAGCATGAGCAGACAGAGGGAGAGGGAGAGAAATCATCAAGCAGGCTCCTCACTGAGTGTGGTGCCCAATGGGGGCTCGATCCCAAGACCTTGACATCATGATCTGAGTCAGATGATGGCTTAAGTGACTGAGCCACCCAGGTGACCCTGTCCTAAACATTTTAATGTTACTAAATATTCTTTGAAAATGTAGGGGTGCCTGGGTGGCTCAGTCTGTTCAGTGTCTGCCTCTTGATTTTGGCTCAGGTCATGATCTCAGGGTGGTGAGATTGAGCCATGTGTTGGGCTCCACACTTAGCATGAAGTCTGCTTCTCTCTACCTCTCTCTCTTCCTCTGCCCCTACCCCCGTTTATGCTCTCTCTCTCTCTAAAATAAATAAATCTTAAAAAAAATGTTTAGGATAAAAAATGAACTGGGGGCACCTGGGTGGCTCAGTTGGTGTGGAGCCCTGTGTCCAGCTCCAGGCTTAGCCCAGAGTCTGCTTGTTCTCCTCCCTTCCCCTCTCTTTCCCCCTCTGCCTCTCTGCACATACATGCATGCTCTCTGTCTCTGTCTCTGTCTCTCTCTCTCAAGTAAATTAAATAAATAAATAAATAAATAAATAAATAAATAAATAAATAAATAAA